>NC_041383.1:733444060-733559024 GCF_002162155.2 Triticum dicoccoides | reverse complement strand
ATTTGAATGTACATAGTACGAGACTTAATATTGATGTTTCAATTCGGTGTACATTGTAAGATTTGAACCAAGGACCAGGCATACGGGTAATTATTTCGAATTCGTGTCATACTAAGTTTTGAAAAGCTGACATTGACTCAATTTGTTGTGCTTTTTTGTAGGTCATATGTTTGAATCCATCCAAAAGTTTTCTCACTACCATGGTGTTCATCATATACATATGAATTTGTATTTAAAAAGTAGCATGGATACAGTGAAATGCGAAATCCACGTTAGAATTGGAGATCGTTACGTGACACACACTCTAATTCAAATAACTAACTATGTGACACACACTCTAATTCAAATAACTAATTATGTGACACACACACTCTAATCCACGTTAGCGTGGGTACCATTTCGATTTTTTCAAATAACTCCTCATTAATTAATTTATAGTACTCCCTCTATTCACTTCTATAAGACCTTGAAGACATTTCAGACAATGTGCAAAACATTCATTTTAAGTTGTCTGAAACGACTTACAAAAGTGAATGGAGGGAGTATCTCCTTTCGAATGACTAATTATTGCCTGGAAAACATGGGCATGGTAATACATACAAATTCGTTTGCAAATGAAAGAAGATTCGTTTGCATTCTAAAATGTAGGTGCACCAGGCAGACCAGGGTCGTGTCGGGGTGGGTGCTGCTTCGGTGCCTTAAAGGCAACTACCTTTGGGTCACTGACACGTGGGCCAGCCACCTGTTGGGCCCACATGTCATGGACACAAAAGCATGTGCCTTAAGGCACGAAGCATAGTCCTGTCAGGGTGGTCGCTTGTGTCGGACGGACGCGTAGCACCCAGCCATCCACCCCCACCCCCACCCCCCAAAAAAAAGGACGATGACAAAATAAGTTCGCGCTTCCACGTTTTGGATTGAAATATCTAGCAGCCCCAATTCCATCCCTGCAAAATCTCTCTTCTCCACCGTCCCCTTCCGTGCCCAGATTGCTCAAATCCCTAATTTGCCGCCAACCCAAGCAAAGTTCGAATCGCCCCTTGGCTCGTCTCTTTCCCCACCGTTCCCCACCTCTGTGTCGGACGACGACGGCGAAGACGACGATCGCGTTTCACCACCGCACTGGAGCTACCTCATCTACGCCCTCGTCCACCGCACCGGGTGGTCCACCGACAATGTCGGCCGCCGCAACCGACGTGCCTCACAGATACCGAGTTCCACCACATCAGATGTGCTTCACCGTCGCCGTCTCCCAGCTCACCGGGGCTACTTCACCGAGCACATTGTCGCACCTCCGCCCCCCGAGGCTGTTGGAGCTTCACCAACGGTCTTGTCCACCGCATTGTAGCGCTCCGCTGCCACTCAAGATCTGCATACGTGCGCGGCCAGCGAACACCAGCGCATCACCCTCAACGGCTCTAAAGTGACCCGCACTCTAGCTAGGCGAGTGAGGGAGTCCTGGACTAGGGGGTGTCCGGATAGCCGAACTATCATCATCGGCCGGACTCCAAGACTATGAAGATACAAGATTGAAGACTTCGTCCCATGTCCGGATGGGACTTTCCTTGGCGTGCAAGGCAAGCTTGGTGATACGGATATGTAGATCTCCTACCTTTGTAACCGACTCTGTGTAACCCTAGCCCTCTCCGGTGTCTATATAAACCGGATGGCTGTAGTCCATAGGACGAACAACAATCATACCATAGGCTAGCTTCTAGGGTTTAGCCTCCTTGATCTCGTGGTAGATCTACTCTTGTAACCCACATCATCAATATTAATCAAGCAGGACATAGGGTTTTACCTCCATCAAGAGGGCTCGAACCTGGGTAAAACATCGTGTCCCTCGTCTCCTGTTACCATCCGCCTAGACGCACAGTTCGGGACCCCCTACCCGAGATCCACCGGTTTTGACACCGACATTGGTGCTTTCATTGAGAGTTCCTCTGTGCTGTCGCGATCAGGAAGGATGCCTTTTCCCGTCTTTAAAGACGGCACCGTCATCAAGGGAGCTTTGGCCGCCGACCAAACTATCCGGCTAGGTGGTTTTCTTATGACCGCCTGTTCGGCCACCGCTCCGACGATGACCTCTCAGGTCATCGAAAGCGATCTTCACGTCAGCTCGGAATTCGCTGAGCAGTTAGATCCGATTGAGCTCTCCTCTGTAAATGAGCTCTTGGATCGCATCGCCGCCCTGGGAGTCGCTACAGACTACGATCAGATTGGGCTTAAAACCGATCTGAGAGACATTAACTCTCCTCAGGCTACCCACCACGTTGTCATGGTAGAGGGACAATGCGGCAACCCTTCTTCTACGTTGAAAACCAACGATGTCTGGATTCCCGATCCCTCCAAGCCGGATTCCCGCGGAGGGACGGACGCCAATCAAATACTGAACTTAGAGTCAGTCATCGGACTAGACTCGTTGAAAAGCATCCAACAAGTCAAGCTTCCAAATCCGGAAACTTCTTGGCCTTTGAGCCTCAGATCGGGCGGGGTTTTGAACTTGATTCCACCCGCTCACCCAAACATAAGCGATCTCTCTCGAATACGGCAAGAGCCCGATGAAATAGTACATCATTACTGGGCCAGATTCCTCCTGGTTATGAACAGGATAAAGGACTGCTGCGAAGAAAGCGTGATTTCAATTTTTTGCAACAATTGCACGGACAAGGGAATCATGAACGCCATAAGTCATCGCGAAGTTACACGCTTCGTCGACCTAGCGACCATCGTACAAAAATACTGTGCGGTGGAGAGTGCCAGGAACACCGAAGCTAGGTTTTGGGACAGTCCGGCCTTGACTACAACCCTAGTCCGAAGTAAAAGGGTGCGCCATACTCAAGCACCTGGGTTAAAAACCAAAAAGAAAAAAACCCCTAAAGGGCATGGAACCGTACTAGAGGGCTGGCTCAACGGACCCTGCAAAATCCACAGTACGGAGGGCGCCACTCCAACACACAGCCTTCGATCATGTTGGATACTACGGCAGGTGGCCAAAAGTGGCGAAGGCTTTTTAGCCCCGGGCAAACAGCCCAGCAGTACCGGTATGGTATTAACAGTCTTCGAGACTTTCGCATCAAATAACATGCGAAAACGAACAATCTGCGGCCTCGCCGAAGTCTACCAAGTAGCAACAGCAAATCCATGGAGTGACACGGCTATCACCTTCAATGCCAGCGACGAACCTAAATTCCGAATAGCTAGAGCACCAGCCGCATTGGTCCTCAGTCCGATAGTGGACGGCTTTCGCCTTACCAAGGTACTCATGGATGGCGGCAGCGGATTAAACCTCATCTACGAGGAAACCCTTCAAAAAATGGATATTGACTGGAGCCGCATCGAGCGAAGCAGCACAACCTTCAGAGGGATAATCCCTAGTCGAGAAGTACGCTGCACAGGAAAAATCACACTAGATGTAGTGTTTGGCTCACCGGACAATTACAGTTCCGAGGAGGTCACGTTCCACGTGGCCGCATTCAGCAGCGGATATCACGCTTTGTTAGGGCAAGAGGCATTCACAATCTTCCAAGCTATACCCCACTACGGGTACATGAAGCTCAAAATGCCCGGACCCAATGGGATAATCACTCTTGCCAGTGATCCAGATACAGCACTCCGCGCTGAAAATAAGACAGCCGCACTGGCCCTAGAGGCATTGTCCGAAGCCCTAGCGGCAGAGGAACTAACTACGCTGCGCTCCACGGTGGATAGGGACGATGTGATACTCGATAAGAGGTCCAAGTCCACCTCTTTTAAACCAGCAGACGAAATAGTCAAATTTCAGGTCCATCCAACGGACCCCATAAAGACGGCCTCCATTGGGGCACAATTAAGTCCTGATGTCGAAGCCGCACTACGAGAATTCCTTCGGGAAAATTGGGACATTTTTGCCTGGCACCCTTCAGACATGCCAGGAATCCCACGCAGGCTGGCAGAGCACAGCCTAAACATCCTAAAAGGATTCAAGCCGGTCAAACAAGCTCTTCGGCGATTTTCTGAACCCAAAAGACAGGCAATGGGAGAGGAGCTAGCCAAACTCTTAGAAGCCGGATTCATCAGAGATATAAAACATCCGGACTGGCTAGCCAATCTAGTAATGGTACCAAAAAAGGACAAATCCTGGCGCCTCTGCGTCGATTTTAAAGACCTTAACAAGGCCTGTCCAAAGGACCCTTTTCCCCTCCCTCGCATCGACCAAATCATCGATGCTACCGCAGGGCACGATTCATTGTGCTTCCTCGATGCATACTCCGGATACCATCAAATCAAGATGGCGGAGAAAGACCAGGCTGCACGGCATTCATTACTCCATATGGGCCATTCTGCTTCAACACAATGCCCTTCAGACTCAAAAACGCCGGCGCAACATATCAGCGCATGATTCAAACATGTCTGGCTACCCAGATAGGCAAAACAGTAGAGGCATACGTAGATGATGTGGTCGTCAAGACCAAACACGTCGATACTCTAGTAGAAGACTTGAGGGTGACATTCGACAACCTCCGAGCATATGACATTAAGCTCAATCCAGAAAAATGCGTATTCGGCGTACCAGCCAGAAAGCTCTTGGGCTTCATCGTATCCGGTAGAGGAATTGAAGCAAACCCGGCCAAAATCCGAGCTCTGTCACAGTTGGATATTCCAAAGGACCTCAAGCAAATACAAAAACTAACCGGATGCGTAGCGGCCTTAAGTCGCTTCATCTCCCGTTTGGGAGAAAAGGCTTTGCCCCTCTACCGCCTCCTCCGGCGCACCGAACATTTCGAATGGACGAATGCTGCCACAGCCGGACTCGAAGAAATAAAGGCCATACTGGCAACAAATCTGGTCCTGGCCGCGCCCAACCTGGGCGAACCTATGTTATTATATATCGCAGCAACACATCAAGTTGTCAGCGCGGTACTCGTCGTCGAGCGAGAGACAGAAGGGCATAGATTCCCTCTTCAAAAACCAGTGTACTACGTATCCACTGTTCTAACTCCATGCAAGTCCCGGTACCCACATTATCAAAAGATAGCATATGCGGTGTTCATGGCATCCCGGAAGCTGCGACACTACTTTCAAGAGTGTTCCATAATGGTGGCCTCCGAAGTACCTCTCAACGATATTATAAACAATCACGACGCAACGGGCAGGATTGCAAAATGGGCTATTGAGCTCTTACCATTTGACATAACCTATAAACCACGGCGAGCTATAAAGTCGCAGGTTCTGGCTGACTTCGTTACCGAATGGACCGAAGCCGAACTCCCTAAAGAGTACGGCGCATACTCCAATTGGATCATGCATTTCGACGGATCCAAAATGTTGGCTGGCTTGGGGGCTGGCATCGTCCTGACGTCCCCAACTGGAGACACAATCCAATACGTACTTCAAATAATGTACATGGACTCCAACAACGCAGCCGAATACGAGGCCCTTCTACATTGCCTCCGGATGGCAATCTCCATGGGCATTCAACACCTAGAGGTGCGCGGGGATTCAAACCTCGCAATATCCCAAGTAAATGGAGACTTTGACACCAAAGATCCAAAAATGGCAGCTTACCGCAACGTCGTCCTAAAAATGTCACCTCGGTTCGAAGGACTCGAATTCCACCATGTAGCCCGGGATAATAACCAGGCAGCAGAAGTATTAGCGCGCATCGGCATGAAACGAGACGCCGTCCCTCCAAACATCTTCCTGGAATGGCTCTTTAAGCCATCTGTGTTATGGGAAGAGGAGTCCGGAAATAACAATCCAGAGCCAGCTGCATCACCTAACTCAGACCATTCTGACACAATCGGCGGCTCAGCCATTGAAATAACACCTTCAGCTCACGAAATAATGGCAGTAATTGCCCCGTGGACAGAACCATTCTTAGCCTACTTAATTCGGCAGGAACTTCCCGAAGACCAAAATGAGGCCCGCTGCATAGTTCGGCGATCTAAAGCCTACAAGGTCCATGAGGGAGAACTTTATAAGAAAAGCACAACCGGAGTCCTTCAAAGGTGTATCTCCGAAGAGGAGGGGCGGAATCTCCTGGCTGAAATTCACGCCGGACTCGGCGGGCACCACGCTGCAGCCCGGGCCCTTGTAGGCAAGGCCTTTCGTACAGGATTTTATTGGCGACAGCCCGGGCAGATGCTCAGGACTTAGTCCAACGATGCGTCGGTTGCCAGCTCTTTGCTAATCAGAGCCACATGCCACCCACCGCCCTCAAAACTATACCCATTACCTGGCCGTTCGCGGTCTGGGGGCTTGACATGGTTGGACCCCTTAAAGGGGGAACCCACAAGCACAAATACTTATTGGTCATGGTTGACAAATTCACCAAATGGATTGAGGCCAAGCCGGTTAAAACGGCAGAATCCGGACTGGTGATAGACTTCGTATTCGGGGTAGTACACCGTTTTCGCGTCCCCCACGGCATCATCACTGATAACGGCATGAACTTCACGGCCGACGAGGTTAAACTCTGGTGCAAAAACATGGGCATCAAGCTCGATTACGCTTCAGTCTATCACCCCCAAACCAACGGTCAAGTCGAGCGAGCAAATGGTCTAATCATGAGCGGCATCAAACCCAGACTAGTGCGGTCCCTCAAGGAATCTAACACGCACTGGGTAGAGGAGCTCGACTCTGTACTCTGGGGACTACGGACCACGCCAAACCGAACTACTGGATTCACACCATTTTTCATGTTATACGGCGCAGAGGCAGTTCTGCCCTGCGATATAATTCATGACTCACCTCGTGTGCGCATGTACGAAGAAAGAGAAGCTGAGTTGGATCGGCAGGACAGTTTGGACGCCTTAGAGGAGGAGCGGGATGTGGCAAAGGCTCGTTCCGCATTTTATCAGCAGCAGGCTCGAAGATATCAAAGCAGAGAAGTACGGGCCAAAACTTACAATGTCGGCGAACTCGTTCTACGCCTGCCGGACAAGAAAAAGGACAAACTTAAGCCCAAGTGGGAAGGTCCCTTCATCATCGACCAAGTCCTGACCGGCGGAGCATACCGTCTACATAAAGCATCTGACAACCGACTCGAGCCGAACCCATGGAACGCAGCCCGTCTCCGAAGATTCTATGCCTAAACACCGGACTCAGAGTTCGTCTCACTCCCCCGTCCACCTTTTTATATTTTTTACTGTCTCTTGTCCCCCTCATTCTTCCCACTTTTTTTCAAATACCTTTTATAGGCTGATTTGCGCTTTGTTCGCACACACTTGATGTGCTCCTAGCACTCATTATACCTGAGGGCTTCTTTACCAGAAGCTTATTCATGTGGGCTTCATGCCCAATACATGTGTCATACTTCCGCATGTACCTTTTATTCACCATTATATGCATCGATATGACTTTAGTTTTGGCCAAGCTGGATTGCCTGGCTCCTGTGCTTACCCCTACGTTCTCGATTGTTCAGCTAGGAGGAAAAGGGAGCACCTCTGCAATTGTTACTGCCGGGTCAGCCGGATGTGTACCTCAGACTGGGTGAAGCCGAAAGCTAGCGTTCTTAAGAGAATATTCGGTCGGTGACCTAAAAGATGATTTATTGCTTACTTATTTATCTTCCCCCAGATGCTTTTTCTGCTATTTTCACAGTCCGGCATTGCACCTTAGGGCATGCCTCCCAGGGAAAGGAACCCTTAACGGAACTATTCTCCCTGGAAGATGTTTCTTACTAACCATGTAATATAACATAACTAGTTGGGCACTTGTCTTATAAAGCAATTATGACCCTGATGCCTTGTCTCCATGCATGCCCCAGTTCTTTTATAACCGTGAGTGTATTCGGACACACTCCGGACTGTTGGGTCCCGAGGTTGAAGCGAAATGGTCCGCAAAGACAAACGATCTACAATACGGCTAGAAGGCATCTTACATGTCATTTCAAATTACATCGTCAAACCGACTGATTGTACTCCTCAATCCCATCTAACAGGTTGTCTAATTTATAGTCCTGTTGGGAATATTTCGCGGCCAGTTCTACTTGGCCATACATCAAGCTCACAGGGATCTCCTTCCCATCAGGCCCCGCAGGTCCGACCTCGGGCATGTGGTTTGGGTCAGCCTTAAGGTATCGCGTCTTCACCATGGCCCAGGCCTCCCTGGCGCCCTGACGGCAGGCCGATATCTTCCACAAACGGAGGAGTCGCCATGCTCCCTGAAGCTTCTCAGCAAGCTCACTAAGGCCCTCGGGTAGGGAGACGGATGGCCATAAAGCCTGAACGACGCCACTCATCGCCTACTGAACACGTTCGAACAATTGCACCAGCTCGGGAAGTTGGTCACCCGTTGACCCAGGCATTTCCTCCGCAGGGCGACCTGTGAGCACACCTAAAGACATATTTCTGTCAATCGACTTCCTCGCCGAATTCTTCTTTTCAAAGGAATTTGCTCAAGCACTTACTATAAATGCCGCGATGAAGCCGCTGATTCTTCTTCACGGAGCCAGACAGCTGGGCCCGAACACCCTTCAGCTCTTCTCCTAGTTGGGTGTGGGCATCTTGGAGCTTGTTTCTCTCCTCCTGCACCTTCATAAGCACCCTCTCGTCGGCCTTTAGCTGACGTAGTAGCTGTTGCTTGTCTGGATCTAGTCCGGCGCCCTCTGCAATATTATTGTCAGATTCACGCCGCACTTTGTTAATTAATTATTTTTTCAAAGTACGTCTTACCAGCGGGGGTCTCTGTGGCTCCCCCTGTGGCGGCCAGTGCGGCCTCAAGTTGGGCCTTGCACTCTTGGAGCTCCTGGGACAGATGGGTATTCTCTCCGTAAGATCTTGCATAAAAATTGATCCTTAAATCAGTTATTTTAACTATTTTAAGTCTCGGGGGCTACTGGTATATATAACTATTAAAATTACTTACATGTATGTCTTTCACATACTACTCTGTGGCTCTGGTTAACCCATCTTGAGCGGCACGGAGGTGCGCATTTCCCGCATCAAAGGCATTTAATGCCTCCGGGGAGAAACACGCGTTAACCCATCGTATTCACCCACATCGTACTCACATCTGTCGGCATCCTCCGTCAGAGGAGCGTCTGACTCATGCCTTGTATTCGCCTCCCCTCCCGGGCCATGCGTTGGAGCATGGCTGGCGGAGGCTTGATTGGCAACCTCTTCGGACACTGTCCGGCGAGCGCTTTTTCTGGAAAAGTTATGAGCATTAATATACCTCCTAGGAATCCTTCCCTTAAAAATAGCAGTGATCCGTACCGTTGCGGCGACGTTTCAGTTCGCGTCGCACTCCTCTTCCGCCTACTGGGACGGACTGACCCTTTTGGGCAGCCCACTGCGGGTTCGGCTTCCCGGCTTAAAGGCACCTCCTGTGATGCACCATCAGTATGGGATGGTCAGAATTGAGCATGGATTAAATAATGGTGTCAAGACCTTGGTCATAGTCACCTGGGAGGCTGGAAACAAACCGGGGTAGTTAGCCGTAATGGCGACTAAAGCATTGTCTATGCTGAGCTGGTGGAACACCTCATCGATCAGTTCCACCGCTAAGTCTGGGTCCTCTTCGGAGGCCGGATCAAGGGACCTTTCTGGATCCTCGGGTTGTGGAGCTGGGCTTTTTATGCCCTCCACATCCCGACGCAGTTCTTGTGTCAAAATCATACAATAAGACAATTGCCTTTAAAGGCACGGATCAGATATGCATGTGACCGCTTACCCAGCTCTGAGGGTTGTTCATGGAAAACCCGTTCAGAGGATTCGTGCGGAGGAAGTCCTCCTTCTCCCCCTTACAAGCCGGACAGGATCTTCACCAGGTCGTCGGCCAAGCCAGGTCCCTTGCGGCCGTGACGGGTGGCGTCATCGTCCCCATCGAAGTCCCACATGGGGTAGCCCCTATATTGGAGCGGCTACACCCCGTGCATAATGCATGTGGCCATGACTCCAATCATGGTTAATCCGGAATGGGCTAGCAGCCGTATCCAGCCCATCAAGTAATGGACGCTCCTATCATCTTCTCGTTGAGGGCTCTGTGGGCACCAACTCAGGCGTTTCTTCAGTGGAGCGTTGCTGAACTCCGGAAGGCCGATTCGGACTGGATCCGGCAGCGGAGCGTCCTCCATATAAAACCACTCCGAAGGCCAGTCTTCAGACGCCTTCTTCGGGGTCCCGGACAGGTATCCGGTCCTGGCGATGCGCCATATTTCGGCTCCTCCCACTTGATATATCAACCCCTCGAGAGAGCAGGGTACGAGGCAAAACAGCCTCTTCCACAGCGCAAAATGGGGCTCAATGCCCAAGAACAGCTCACACAGAGCTACGAAGCCCGCGATGTGCAAAATGGAGGCAGGTGTAAGATGATGAAGCTGGAGTCCATAGAACTCCAGGAGCCCCCGGAGAAACGGATGTATAGGAAATCCGAGTCCCCTTATTAAGTAGGGGACGAAGCACACCCGCTCTCCTTTGGAGGGATCGGGGGCGCTCTCCGCCTGCTTCCCACCCTTGTAGTGGCCAGTCCGGCTCGAACCGGAACCATGAAGGCCGGGGGAAGATATCCCTCTGCTTGGAGCGTCACTAACTCGCTGTGCGGGACTGAGCATCTCCTCCAATCTCCTGGCTTAGGGCTGGGAGCGCGAGAAGAGGAGCCGCGTCGACTGTCCATGATGGAATGGGTTTGGTGTCAGATGCGCCTCGATGAGTACTTGCGGAAGGAGGATGGTGTGATTTGGATCTGGATCCTCGCCTCTCTTATAGGCAACTTATTTGCGCAGCTAGGGGGTAAAACATAAAAATACCCTGGCTTTTCGCATTCGTACGACGCGTGGAAGAAGTCCATTATTGGACGCAGAAGCCAAGGAGCACAGCATTTATGAAGCAACCGGACACTATCCGGCAAACACATGGAGCATGGAGAAGAACCCGCCTTGCAAACGCCGAAGACAACATACGCGCCGGATTCGTCATTGTTGAAGCCTGGTTTGGGGGCTACTGAGGGTGTCCCGGACTAGGGGGTGTCCGGATAGCCGAACTATCATCATCGGCCAGACTCCAAGACTATGAAGATACAAGATTGAAGACTTCGTCCCGTGTCCGGATGGGACTTTCCTTGGCGTGGAAGGCAAGCTTGGCGATACGGATATGTAGATCTCCTACCTTTGTAACCGACTCTGTGTAACCCTAGCCCTCCCCGGTGTCTATATAAACCGGATGGTTGTAGTCCATAGGACGAACAACAATCATACCATAGGCTAGCTTCTAGGGTTTAGCCTCCTTGATCTCGTGGTAGATCTACTCTTGTAACCCACATCATCAATATTAATCAAGCAGGACGTAGGGTTTTACCTCCATCAAGAGGGCCCGAACCTGGGTAAAACATCGTGTCCCTCGTCTCCTGTTACCATCCGCCTAGACGCACAGTTCGGGACCCCCTACCCGAGATCCACCGGTTTTGACACCGACAGCGAGTATGCCCAAACGCCGGCCCGAACTAGGTATCCACACATCACTCCCTTGTGCACTATTCCAACAATGTTTGGATATCCTTTCACTACTCTCTTAGCTTACACGCCTATGCAACTCTGACTTTAACTCTTATTTCTTCTGGAGATATCATCTGAAACAAGCAAATCCATTTTTTAGCGAAGCATGACGGTGCTACGGGATCTGGTACACATCCTACACACCTGTATAACCTTGTAAGTATCTGTCCTCTGGTACAACATCAAGGTCGATTCCTCTTATTTGATCAACCATTCACCGTGTCAAAAATGCAGAGGGGGATGCAAGGAGCACAAGGCCTGCACATCCAAGCAAGTGGTAACATGGACTTGTACATGGAACATCCCAAGCGCAAGCAGAGCTGCAGTGAGCCTATACAACGAGCTAGCATAAGTCCCTGTATTTCATTTAATTCGTACTGGCATTCGTGTATGATTTGTGTGCAGTGGTTCATCCATGAATTCAAGTTACCAGGGGCGAACATTTAACTTAAAAAATACGAAGGCACTTGCACTCCAGAAATCAACATAACTTGAGAAATGTGAAGCTACATGCACTTTGAAAACTAGCTAATGATCGAAAGTAGTTTAGATTATAAACACTAAATGATGCAAGCACCAAAAAACACAAAATGCAACATGGTGTACAAGGACTACAAACATGTTCTGTACCTGCTTGAATTATTTGTTCTCTGGCTGAAAATATCAAAATATCGAAGTGTAACTGCACGTATAACCAGTGCGCAAACTACATATCAATATATCTATCCTGCACAAGTATGCCAATAGTTTCAAACAACAGATTAGAAAAGTATTTATGCTATGTTGTCATGATACAGGGACTTTCTGGTAGATGGCCTCGACGTTTCCTCAAGCTATGAAAATGCACTATAATTTGCTTGTCATTAATACCTGCAAATCTCTATCTCTCTCAACATAGTAGATCATCATTAGACACTAAATCCTTCAATCAGCTTGCAAAATGCTTGCAATAAATCCCTCATTAGATACTATATATTCATCACCAGGAGCATGTAAAATGTTTGCATCAAATCCTTCATTAGCAGTTTGTTCATTAGACACTTCAGGCTCAAGAACAACATGAGCTTGTATGTTTGCATCGGAAACTTGATTAGATACATCAGATTCAGTCAGTTCAGTATTGATTGGGGGAGTTATAAAATAAGTAGAAATTGGTTTCATTTTCTCATAGATTCCCTCCATACAAGCAGTTTTACAACACCGTCAGGTTTAACTATTGGCCAGAAATTGAAGAGTTGAATTAGATATAATCAAGGATGTGATGTACCTGCTCGTTGCACATGCTACTCTTGCAAGCTGTGACTGTCCGTTTGCGCAAGCTCGATGCCATGCCCGTGCTGCCGCCGCTGCCTCCCGCGCAGGCTACACCCAGGGTTGGATCTTCGTATTCTTGTCCTTCCGTTTGCTTGAAGCCCGACGACTGCCCTCCAACGAGGGCGCGAGGAAGTGCTGTGTCGGTCTGTCCAGCGGCGTCTAGGTTAGGAGCGAACCAGACTGGAGGCTGGAGCGAATGAATTGGGATTTTTTTTTTGTTGATCGATATGGGAGGCGCTCGTTTGGGCCGCGAGCCTGCTATAGGGCCTGCCTTGCACTTATGTTATTGGACCATACAAATTGAAACATTTTTCTTCATTTTTACATTGCCTGCTCATGCGTTGGGACGAACAAAACTAGCATGGGCCAACCTGGACGACTCAAACTAGGTGCACACTTTCTAGCCACCTGAGGCGGCCACGCATACCAGCCCCTATGGTGGTGTCGCCCCTTTTTGCGTGTATGATTGGATAGTGAAAATATTCCAATGACGCTTTTGATTTACCCACAGAATGGTTGAATTGCTTGTTTCTATGAACTGAGTTCGCCAATAATGTGAAGGATGCCAGTCTTTTCATCCTATTGTAGATTGCTTAGATCTCGATATGCTAAAAGTAATCGCATGAAATATACAGTAAAAGCCAGTGTGATGTGTGTGGCTACAACTAGTCTGACTACACGTCCTCATATAACATATCAAGGACGCACCATCTTACCAGATTAACCATTCGACTTACCCATGCAGTGTGGGAAGAAAGAAGTATTGGGACTGCGTATTCAAGCAATTGATGCCATGGACTCCTTCGTACAACCTTGTAAGTGAAAAAGAAGTTGCAGTGTGCCTGTACAAAGAACTAGCGTAAGCTCAGTTACCTGCTTCTCGGAATTTTAGTTAGCCACATATTGCAAAATTGTTCAATTACGTTGCTTGGCTTAATTTAGTTTGCTACTGATTACATAATGCCATAACCTGTTAATCATATTGTAGACTGCGCCTATCTATGTGTTTGATACTTACTGTTAAGAATTACCTGTTTGCCTTAACTTAAATATCTACTTGTTTTTTTAACTGCTTTGCTGCTGCAACAGCGGGTTACAATGATGTTAATAACTACTTTTCAGCATCCAATTGAAACTCTTTAATTCCTTGTTTGTTTAACTGGTTTGCTATTATAACTCCCAGTTGAGATGTTTTGCTAACTTCAACTTTTCTGAATCCAATCGGAACTTTAATGGCAAAACAGGTTAGCCCAAGATCAAAGAGCGAGGTCCCCATGGATGTTGCATCATCCCACAGCAGTGGCACCGGCCCAATCGTGCATTATGAATCGCCAACTGCTGATGCTCTAGAGGCTAAACTAGTGGTAGAAAGAGATTCTGCTTGTGCACTTAGAGATGAAGTTGACATGTTGAGGAAGCAAATAGCACAATCACAAGCAGTACTCAAGACAACCATTAAATATTTGGTGGATTTCAAAACGAAGCAAGCTGAGACTGACCAGATTGTTAAGGTCCTGAAGGAAAAAAGGAAATTAAATTCCTACTTGGTAAATCATAGGTGAAATGTTCTTTCCTTCGTTGAATAACCTTTGTGTTGTCTGTTCATGTAATCAATCAAACCATTTGTTTTAGAGATCATGTAATAATTGTTTTTTTTGTTTTTTGGTTTGTAATTTTATTTTAGCACAAGTCTGTATTAGTTGATAAGACTCGGAGCCATTTCATTTGGATTGCTGTGCCAGACCTACAAATATGCCAATCGGGCTGAATGTGCATTCAGCAATAGTAGTAGTATAGATGGACCATAAGTGGCACGCATCGGAAAGGGCCAAGATGCTGGCTAAAAAAAGGATGTTGTTGTAGCCAAAAAAAGTACATCAGCCTGGCTTATGTATGTTAGTTGATATTATTGATCCATATACTCTATAAGTGTTTATATGTCTGTTAGTTCTGTACATTCTTGGTTGATTGACTCGGTATTTGAATCTTGATACATCGCTTGTGTACATATCTAAATGGGAGTACACATTATGCTGCGTGTGACATTTGAGTTGGACATGAAGTGTACCAAATATTCGAATTCACCTTAAACTAGATTCTAGCTTCTGAATTTGAGTATCGGCATTTGTAAACCATATTCATATATGACAGTGGAATACATCTTTGTCGTCCTTTTGAAGATATATAAAAACACATAGAATGATTTATAAAGATTCATATAGGAATACAAAATGGATTCGAATTTGGTTGCCAGGGTAAACGTGCATGCTTATCGTCCCAAAATTTGAAAGAAGCGGCAAAATGTCCACTCCCACGTCGGCTTCCCGAAGCCAAGAGTTTGGGAGATGGAAATTACTGTCTACCCATTACACGGACAATCCATCAGACCGATTTCCACTGCTCTAAATAGGAGTAGGTTAGTAACTTCAATTAAACGTGACACGATCGCCTCTGAGCCCATTCTGACACGGTGGGCGTCAAACATGGGCGGCAAAACACATTTGATTCAAGATCGTCCGAAAGACCTCTGTTTCTCCCTCCATTCCCCATTCATACACAGTGGGCGGCAAAACAAACTCGACTCGGCCGAAATCGATGTAGGCAAATATTTTCAATAGGGGCAGGTTTGTAACTTCACTCAGACGTAACACAACCGCCCTGTTGGAAATATGCCCTAGAGGCAATAATAAATTAGTTATTATTATATTTCCTTGTTCATGATAATCGTCTATTATCCATGCTATAATTGTATTGATAGGAAACTCAGATACATGTGTGGGTACATAGACAACACCATGTCCCTAGTAAGCCTCTAGTTGACTAGCTCGTTGATCAATAGATGGTTACGGTTTCCTGACCATGGACATTGGATGTCGTTGATAACGGGATCACATCATTAGCAGAATGATGTGATGGACAAGACCCCATCCTAAGCCTAGCACAAAGATCATGTAGTTCGTATGCTAAAGCTTTTCTAATGTCAAGTATCATTTCCTTAGACCATGAGATTGTGCAACTCCCGGATACCGTAGGAATGCTTTGGGTGTACCAAACGTCACAGCGTAACTTGGTGGCTATAAAGGTACACTACAGGTATCTCCGAAAGTGTCTGTTGGGTTGGCACGAATCGACACTGGGATTTGTCACTCTGGTTGACGGAGAGGTATCTCTGGGCCCACTCGGTAGGACATCATCATAATGTGCACAATGTGACCAAGGGGTTGATCACGGGATGATGTGTTACAGAACAAGTAAAGAGACTTGCCGGTAACGAGATTGAACAAGGTATCGGTATACCGACGATCGAATCTCGGGCAAGTACTATACCGCTAGACAAAGGGAATTGTATATGGGATCGATTGAGTCCTTGACATCGTGGTTCATCCGATGAGATCATCGTGGAACATGTGGGAGCCAACATGGGTATCCAGATCCCGCTGTTGGTTATTGACCGGAGAACGTCTCGGTCATGTCTGCATGATTCCCGAACCCGTAGGGTCTACACACTTAAGGTTCGATGACGCTAGGGTTATAAAGGAAGTTTGTATGTGGTTATCGAATGTTGTTCGGAGTCCCGGATGAGATCCTGGACGTCACGAGGAGTTCCAGAATGGTCCGGAGGTAAAGATTTATATATGGGAAGTCCTGTTTTGGTCACCGGAAAAGTTTCGGGTTTTATCGGTAACGTACCGGGACCACCAGGAGGGTCCCGGGGGTCCACCAAGTGGGGCCACCGGCCCCGGAGGGCTGCATGGGCCAAGTGTGGGAGGGGACCAGCCCCAGGTGGGCTGGTGCACCCCCCCACAAGGGCCCAAGGTGCCTAGGGTTGGGGGAGGGGGCGCACCCACCTAACTTGGGGGGCAAGTTTCCCCTCTCCTCCCCCCCTTGGCCGCCACCCTAGATGGGATTGGGCTGGCCGCCGCCCCTAGGGGTGAAACCCTAGGTGGGGGAGCAGCCCCCCCTCTCCCCCTATATATACTTGAGGGGTTTTGGGGCTGCCAACAGATGAGTTTCACCTCTCCCAGGCGCAGCCCTACCTCTCTCCCTTCTCTTCTCTCGCGGTGCTTGGCGAAGCCCTGCAGGATGCCACGCTCCTCCATCACCACCACGCCGTTGTGCTGCTGCTGGATGGAGTCTTCCTCAACCTCTCCCTCTCACCTTGCTGGATCAAGGCATGGGAGACGTCACCGGGCAGTACATGTGTTGAACGCGGAGGTTCCGTCCGTTCGGCACTAGGATCTCTGGTGATTTGGATCACGACAAGTACGACTCCTTCAACCCCGTTCTCTTGAACGCTTCCGCTTAGCGATCTACAAGGGTATGTAGATGCACTCTCCTTCCCCTCGTTGCTGGTTTCTCCATAGATAGATCTTGGTGACACGTAGGAAAATTTTGAATTTATGCTACGTTCCCCTACAATGGTATTAGAGCCAGGTTTATTGCGTAGATTCTTTGCACGAGTAGAGCACAAAGTAGTTGTGGGCGTTGATTTTGTTCAATATGCTTACCGTTACTAGTCCAATCTTGATTCGGCGGCATCGTGGGATGAAGCGGCCCGGACCGACCTTACACGTACTCTTACGTGAGACAGGTTCCACCGACTGACATGCACTCGGTGCATAAGGTGGCTAGCGGGTGCCAGTCTCTCCCACTTTAGTCGGAACAGATTCGATGAAAAGGGTCCTTATGAAGGGTAAATAGCAATTGGAATATCACGTTGTGGTTTTTCGTAGGTAAGAAACGTTCTTTCTAGAAACCCATAGCAGCCACGTAAAACATGCAAACAACAATTAGAGGACGTCTAACTTGTTTTTGCAGGGTATGCTATGTGATGTGATATGGCCAAGAAGAATGTGATGAATGATATGTGATGTATGAGATTGATCATGTTCTTGTAATAGGAATCACGACTTGCATGTCGATGAGTATGACAACCGGCAGGAGCCATAGGAGTTGTCTTTATTTATTGTATGACATGCATGTCATTAAATAATGCCATGTAATTACTTTACTTTATTGCTAACCGGTAGCCACAGTAGCAGAAGTAATACTTGGCGAGACAACTTCATGAAGACACGATGATGGAGATCATGATGATGGAGATCATGGTGTCATGCCGGTGACGATGATGATCATGGAGCCCCGAAGATGGAGATCAAAAGGAGCAAAATGATATTGGCCATATCATGTCACTATTTGATTGCATGTGATGTTTATCATGTTTATACATCCTATTTGCTTAGAACGACGGTAGTAAATAAGATGATCCCTCATTAAAATTTCAAGAAAGTGTTCCCCCTAACTGTGCACCGTTGCGAAAGTTCGTCGTTTCGAAGCACCACGTGATGATCGGGTGTGATAGATTCTTACGTCCACATACAACGGGTGTAAGCTAGATTTACACACGTGAAACCTTTAGGTTGACTTGACGAGCCTAGCATGTACAGACATGGCCTCGGAACACAAGAGACCGAAAGTTCGAGCATGAGTCGTATAGTAGATACGATCAACATGAAGATGTTCACCGATGATGACTAGTCCGTCTCACGTGATGATCGGACACGGCCTAGTTGACTCGGATCATGTAATCACTTACATGACTAGAGGGATGTCTATCTGAGTGGGAGTTCATAAGATGAACTTAATTATCCTGAACATAGTCAAAAGATCTTTGCAAATTATGTCGTAAGCTCGCGCTTTAGTTCCACTATTTAGATATGTTCCTAGAGAAAATATAGTTGAAAGTTGACAGTAGCAATTATGCGGACAATAGAAAGCTTATGTCCTTAATGCACCGCTCAGTGTGCTGAACCCCAAACATCGTCTATGGATGTTGCGAACATCGCACATACACGTTTTTGATAACTACATGATAGTTCAGTTAAACGGTTTAGAGTTGAGGCACCAAAGATGTTTTCGAAATGTCGCGGAACATATGAGATGTTTCGAGGGATGAAATTGGGATTTCAGGCTCGTTCCCACATCAAGAGGTATGAGACCTCTAACGATTTTATTAGCCTGCAAACTAAGGGAGAAAAGCTCAATCGTTGAGCTTGTGCTCAGATTGTCTGAGTGCAACAATCACTTGAATCGGGTGGGAGTTGATCTTCCAAATGAGATAGTGATGTTTCTCCAAAGTCATTGCCACCAAGCTGCTAGAGCTTCGTGATGAACTATAACATATCAGGGATAGATATGATGATCCTTGAAGTATTCGCGATGTTTGACACCGCGAAAGTAGAAGTCAAGTAGGAGCATCAATTGTTGATGGTTAGTAAAAACCACTAGTTTTCAAAAGGGGCAAGGGCAAGAATGGATACTTCATGAAATGGCAAATCAGCTGCTGCTCTAGTGAAGAAACCCAAGGTTTAACCCAAACCCGAGACTAAGTGCTTCTGTAATAAGGGGAACAACCACTGGAGCAGAATCACCCTAGATACTTGGTAGATGAGAAGGCTGGCAAGGTCGATAGAAGTATATTGGATATACATTATGTTAATGTGTACTTTACTAGTACTCCTAGTAGCACCAGGGTATTAAGATACCGGTTCGGTTGCTAAGTGTTAGTAACTCGAAATAAAGAGCTACGGAATAAACGGAGACTAGCTAAAGGTGAGCTGACGATATGTGTTGGAAGTGTTTCCAAGTTTGATGTGATCAAACATCGCACGCTCCCTCTACCATCAAGATTAGTATTAAACCTGAATAATTGTCATTTGGTGTTTGCGTTGAGCATAGACATGATTGGATTATGTCTATCGCAATACGGTTATTCATTTAAGGAGAATAATGGTTACTCTATTTATTTGAATAATACCTTCAATGGTCTTGCACCTAAAGGAATGGTTTATTGAATCTCGATCGTAGTGATACACATTTTCATGCCAAAAGATATAAGATAGTAATGATAGTACCACTTACTTGTGGCACTGCCATGTAAGTCATATTGGTATAAAACGCATGAAGAAGCTCCATGTTGATGGATCTTTGGACTCACTCGTTTTTGAAAAGTTTGAGACATGCGAACCATGTCTATTGGTGTATACGCATGAAGAAACTCCATGCAGATGGATTGTTTGGACTCACTTGATTTTGAATCACTTGAGACATGCAAATCATACCACATGGGCAAGATGACTAAAAAGCCTCGTTTTCAGTAAGATGGAACAAGATAGCAACTTGTTGGAAGTAACACAATTTTGATGTGTGCAGTCCAATGAGTGCTGAGGCATGCAGTGAATATCGTTATGTTCTTACTTCACAGATGATTCGAGTAGATGTTGAGTATATTTACTTGATGAAACACACGTCTGAATTATTGAATGGTTCAAGTAATTTCAGAGTGAAGTTGAAGATCATTGTGACAAGAGGATAAAATGTCTATGATATGATCATAGAGATGAGTATCTGAGTTACGAGCTTTGGCACGCAATTAAGACATTGTGGAAATGTTTTCATAATTAATACCGCCTGGAACACCATAGTGTGATGGTGTGTCCGAACATCATAGTTGCACCCTATTGGATATGGTGTGTACCATGATGTCTCTTGTCAAATTACCACTATCGTTCATGGGTTAGGCATTAGAGACAACCGCACTCACTTTATAGGGCACCACGTAATTCCATTGAGACGACACCGTTTGAACTATGGTTTGGAGAAACCTAAGTTGTCGTTTCTTAAAAGTTTGGGGCTGTGACACTTATGTGAAAAAGTTTCAAGTTGATAAGCTCGAACCCAAAGCGGATAAAATGCATCTTCATAGGACACCCAAAACAGTTGGGTATACCTCCTAATTTAGATCCGAAAGCAATAGGGATTGTTTCTTGAATCGGGTTCCTTCTCAAGGAAAAGTTTGTCTCGGAAAGTTGAGTGGAAGGATGGTGGAGACTTGATGAGGTTATTGAACCGTCACTTCAACTAGTGTGTAGCAGGGCACAGGAAGTTGTTCCTGTGGCTCCTACACCAATTAAAGTAGAAGCTTATGATAGTGATCATGAAAAATCGGATCAAGTCACTACCAAACCTCGTAGGACGAAAAGGATGCGTACTGCTTCGGAGTTGTACGGTGATCCTGTCTTGAAGGTCATGTTGCTAGACAACAATGAATCTACGAGCTATGGAGAAGCGATGGTGGGCCCAAATTCTGACAGATGGTTAGAAACCATGAAATCCGAGATAGGATCCATGTATCAGAACAAAGCATGGACATTGGTGGACTTGCCCGATGATCGGCAAGCCATTGAGATAAATGGATCTTTAAGAAGAAGACAGACATGGACGGTAATGTCACCGTCTATGAAGCTCGACTTGTGATGAAGAGTTTTTCACAAGTTCAAGGAGTTGACTGCAATGAGATTTTCTCATCCGTAGCAATGCTTAAGTCCGTTAGAATCATGTTAGCATTAGCTGCATTTATGAAATCTGGCAGATGGATGTCAAAACGAGTTTCCTTACCAGTTTTCATAAGGAAAGGTTGTATGTTATACAATCAGAAAGGTTTTGTCGATCCTAAGGATGCTAAAAGGTATGCTAGCTCCAGCGATCCTTCTAAGGACTGGAGTAAGCATCTCGGAGTTGGAATGTACACTTTGATGAGATGATCAAAGATTTTGGGTGTGTACAAAGTTTATGAGAAACTTGTATTTCCAAAGAAGTGAGTGGGAGCACTATAGAATTTCTGATGAGTATATGTTGTTGACATATTGTTGATCAGAAATGATGTAGAATTTCTGGAATGCATATAGGGTTATTTGAAAAGTGTTTTTCAATAGAAAAAAACCTGGATTAAGCTACTTGAACATTGAGCATCAAGATCTATAAGGATAGATCAAAATGCTTAATAATACTTTGAAATGAGCATGTACCTTGACATGATCTTGAAGGTGTTCAAGATGGATCAGTCAAAGAAGGAGTTCTTGCCTGAGTTGTAACGTATGAAGTTAAGGCTTAAAGCTCGACCACGGCAGAAAAGAGAGAAAGGACGAAGGTCGTCCCCTAAGCTTTAGACGTAGGCTCTACAGTATGCTATGCTAAGTACCGCACTTGATGTGTGCCTTGCCACATGTCTGGCAAGGGGGTACAAAGGTGATCAAGGAGTGGATCACCAGATAGCGGTCAAAATTATCCTTAGAGGAATAAGGATATGTTTCTCGGTTATGGAGGTGATAAAGAGTTCGACGTAAAGAGTTGCGTCGATGCAAGCTTTAACACCTATCTGAATGACTCTGAGTAGCAAAATGGATACGTATAGTGGAGCAACCATTTGGAATAGCTCCAAGTGGAGCGTAGAAGCAGCATTTACAATATGACCTAGAGATTTGCGAAGTACATACGGATCTGAATGTTGCAGACCCGTTGACTAAAACCTCTCTTACAACCAAAACATGATCAAACTCCAGAACTCATTGAGTCTTAATCACATGATGATGTGAACTAGTTTAATGACACTAGTAAACTCTTTGGATGTTGGTCACATGGCGATGTGACGTGTAATTGTTAATCACATGGCGATGTGAACTAGATTATTGACTCTAGTGCAAGTGGGAGACTGTTGGAAATATGCCCTAGAGGCAATAATAAATTAGTTATTATTATATTTCCTTGTTCATGATAATCGTTTATTATCCATGCTATAATTGTATTGATAGGAAACTCAGATACATGTGTGGGTACATAGACAACACAATGTCCCTAGTAAGCCTCTAGTTGACTAGCTCGTTGATCAATAGATGGTTACGGTTTCCTGACCATGGACATTGGATGTCGTTGATAACGGGATCACATCATTAGCAGAATGATGTGATGGACAAGACCCAATCCTAAGCCTAGCACAAAGATCGTGTAGTTCATATGCTAAAGCTTTTCTAATGTCAAGTATCATTTCCTTAGACCATGAGATTGTGCAACTCCCGGATACCATAGGAATGCTTTGGGTGTACCAAACGTCACAACGTAACTAGGTGGCTCTAAAGGTACACTACAGGTATCTCCGAAAGTTTCTGTTGGGTTGGCATGAATCGAGACTGGGATTTGTCACTCTGGTTGACGGAGAGGTATCTCTAGGCCTACTCGGTAGGACATCATCATAATGTGCACAATGTGACCAAGGGGTTGATCACGGGATGATGTGTTACGGAACGAGTAAAGAGACTTGCCGGTAACGAGATTCAACAAGGTATCGGTATAGCGACGATCAGATCTCGGGCAAGTACTATACCGCTAGACAAAGGGAATTGTATACGGGATCGATTGAGTCCTTGACATCGTGGTTCATCTGATGAGATCAGCGTGGAACATGTGGGAGCCAACATGGGTATCCAGATCCCGCTGTTGGTTATTGACCGGAGAACGTCTCGGTCATGTCTGCATGATTCCCGAACTCGTAGGGTCTACACACTTAAGGTTCGATGACGCTATGGTTATAAAGGAAGTTTGTATGTGGTTACCAAATGTTGTTAGGAGTCCCGGATGAGATCCTGGATGTCACGAGGAGTTCTGGAATGGTCCGGAGGTAAAGATTTATATACGGGAAGTCCTGTTTTGGTCACCGAAAAAGTTTCGGGTTTTATCGGTAACGTACCGGGACCACCGGGAGGGTCCCGGGGGTCCACCAAGTGGGGCCACCGGCCCCGGAGGGCTGCATGGGCCAAGTGTGGGAGGGGACCAGCCCCAGGTGGGCTGGTGCGCCCCCCCACAAGGGCCCAAGGCGCCTAGGGTTGGGGGAGGGGGCGCACCCACCTAACTTGGGGGGCAAGTTTCCCCTCTCCCCGCCCCTTGGCCGCCACCCTAGATGGGATTGGGCTGGCCGCCGCCCCTAGGGGTGAAACCCTAGGTGGGGGCGCAGCCCCCCCTCTCCCCCTATATATACTTGAGGGGTTTTGGGGCTGCCAACAGATGAGTTTCACCTCTCCCAGGCGCAGCCCTACCTCTCTCCCTTCTCTTCTCTCGCGGTGCTTGGCGAAGCCCTGCAGGATGCCACGCTCCTCCATCACCACCACGCCGTTGTGCTGCTGCTGGATGGAGTCTTCCTCAACCTCTCCCTCTCACCTTGCTGGATCAAGGCATGGGAGACGTCACCGGGCTGTACGTGTGTTGAACACGGAGGTGCCGTCCGTTCGGCACTAGGATCTCCGGTGATTTGTATCACGATGAGTACGACTCCTTCAACCCCGTTCTCTTGAATGCTTCCCCTTAGCGATCTACAAGGGTATGTAGATGCACTCTCCTTCCCCCCGTTGCTGGTTTCTCCATAGATAGATCTTGGTGACACGTAGGAAAATTTTGAATTTATGCTACGTTCCCCTACACGCCCTACCTGTCAGCCCCGTTCATACACCGTGGGCGCCAACCATGGGCGCCAAGCACCCTCTCGTCGCCCGAAATCGCTCTGGGCAAATATTGGCGAGATGCGAGATTACCGTCCTATCCCCAACCGATGAGACGTCCAAATTTTAATGGGGGCTAAGTTCGTAACTTTCCCATATTTCAGACAGGCGCGTCCCAAAAACATGGTTCCCCGTACCTCTCCCTCCATTTTCCCATTCATACACCGTCCATGCTAGAACACCCCATCCCCACACCAGCCTCCTTCCGCCACCCCATCCATCACTGCCGTCCTCCACCACATCCATCGCCACCGTCCTCCACCATGCTGGAGCGCCTACCAAGACCGCGTCGTCCACTGCTAGAGATGGACGTTTCTCATCCACGGCGACGGACCAATAGCCTTGCATCGCGTCCTCTCGCTTCATCGGCGCCATCGTCCTCTTTGTCGGGGCCGCTCACACGAACTTCTCTTCCAGCACAACGGGACTTATCCCTCGATGCACCCGTCTACCGTCACAGATCTGCTTCAATGCCACCGACAGCCATTGCACCCCCGATGCCTACACGGCGCTGCAAGAGAGGTGGTACTTCATATCTCCACAACTTTTTGATCTCAACCAGAAAATAGATCTTAACTTGGTTACTATACTTTCTTTTCATCTCTTAGAATTTAGTTCTTAGTTCGAAGCAAACAATGGATGCTAAATATCATTTCTCCGGTTTGCAGCTTCAAATCTGCCATGGCACAGCCATAATATGGTTTAATTGATCATGCTTATGGTTTAATTGATCATGTTGGTTCCGTGGTGGTTTCTTTAATAGAAATCGGAGGGGAAACCCTCTTTTGCTAAAAAAATATGCTTAGAGTTTCCCCCTTTTATGATCACTATACGATCAGAATACGTGCTTCGTGTCATAATAACACTGCTCCACCCATCAAGCTAAACAAGCTTAGTTGTTCAAATACGAATATGATATTATTAAAACAGAGTTGTTTAATTGGTCAGCTAAATGTTCCTAAATTAGTTTCAAAAATGCATGTTCGCCGCTCGGGTGTGTATCTCTACAGGGTGCCCATGGTGGGCCGGCCTACCCTGGGATTTCGGGTCATCCCAGGCCCCTATTCCCCTCTGTTCTGATGCACGCTTCCGATCTCTACTCGCCCCCAGCTGCCTGCCTCACCTGTGACTTGCCGTCCCCGGACGGCATGACTCTAGGAGGAGACGCCGGACTAACAGGAGGCCAGGAGCCGCTTGCCAAAGAGCATCACCGCTGCCCGGGCGCGCCGCCGTGCCTACCTTCCCAGACCGTTCAGGGCTCAGGCGTGCAGCACCCACCAAGCCAACCCGATTTATCCTGAGATATGTCCTCAACACTCAGCAGCCACTCCTCATCACCCATTTTCTAATTGATTCATTACTCATTAGGCAGGACTGTCATTAGGGTTTGTTGTGTGCTCAGTGCTACCTACACTTAATGGTTCAGATGTATTTCGGTAATCTTTAGTACCTCTAAAGTTCACAGGGTTTTCAAAATTCTGGCCCTCGGAACAGACACTAGTCATTTTGGATTATTGGTCATAGTGACATTGACCCAGATTACTACTGCAAGCCAGGTTTGTTGACAATTTTACTTGTCTTTCTTACTCATTCGGTATAATATCCAATTATTCACGTCGATTAGTTGCAAACAATAAGTGCTAGACAAACTTCTTCATTCAGATTTTGGACGGTCTCTTACTACAGTTACAATTCTGCATACTTGTCCTAGTAAGCTCACAAGTAAATGATTGATTCACTACATCTATGCTTGCCTTGTCATATTTGTTGTCAATATTCTTTTAGGGTGGACCACCCTCTTTCTAAATACTAGAACCGTAGACATGAGTGAATAGTATTTCTCTATGTGATCTCTTCCATCATGTGTGGGCTACGAACACTGCATTTTTACAGAAAGAAAGTGTCATTTCTAGCTTTTACATAGGTTTCGATCTTTTACATGGAATACAATATGCCTACTTGCTTTGTGTCGCACTGCCAACACTCCACCCTTGAAGCTAAACATTATTCCACTCATAATTGCTTAGTTTATTTGTTCAAATACGAATTTCATATGATTCTAATGTTCCTACTTCAGTTTTGAAATGTGTGCCTGCCTGTTATAGAGACATAAGGGGTTTGTATTTCTGTGTGTGGTCTGGTCAGCACGGCTGGGGAGGCGAACTTTGCATATGCAGGGGTTTATAGGGAGACACTCTCCGAGTTGAATCCGCAATGCATTCCATAGATAATCTGACTACTTTTTATGTTTTCATGAATCTCGGATTCTGAACAGCATCATAATGATTATGAGCTTGCGCGCATGAAAAGAATAAAGAAGAACAATGCCATGGTTGTCAAACTTGGCATTAAGGGACTGAAATCAAGTCCGGATGCAATGCAATGCAAACGCTCTCCACCTACAGATTCATGCTCAGAATATGATCCTGACAGTGATTCTGAGCTAGAGGGAGACCTAAGTCAATGTAGCTCCCAAGTGGAGGAGTCAGAGGAAGATGCCCTATCTTATTCACCCATCAAGGTACTTGCTCTAACTTTCCAAGGTTACATTGCTCGCACATATCTTGCAACTGATGATTTGCATTGCTTCTACTTTGTTGAACTGCCATTAGCTTAGTTTACACATTGTGTATGTGAATACGCCCTGCCTATCCATTTTCAGTACATATTCCATCTGTCATCATACCATATTTATCCATTCAAATGTTGTTTTTTGTGTATCAGACGTTCAAAAGGAAGAGGGCGATTGCTGATCATGGAGGAGCACAAGCAAAGTATTTGGAAAAGGTAGTTGCACCTGATAAATCAAATATCCCATTAGGTGTAGTTGAAATATCACCAGACCCACAAAACACCCCAACTCTAGCAGACTCTAGCCCGACTACACTGGTCATTTCAGATGCCCCAACTCAGTAGACCCCAACTGTAGCAAACAGTATGATTATGCCAGTTGACATAGCACCAGTTGTATGATGCAAAACCCCCATTTCAGCAAAGAGTACACCAAATACAGTTGCCAAATCCCTTTTCGAACCAGAGAGAGCCCCAATTGCAGCAAATAGGACCCCTATTCCATTTCTTCCCAGTTTAGAAGATGAAGCTTATGTTGTTGTCAGGAACTTTGTGCGCATCTTTCCTTCATGGAAAGATTATACCGCAGACACAGAACAATTTCCAGTCTTCCTCTGCAACTTACGCATAAGTAATGTACTAATGTTATTCATGGTCATTACTGCATATGTTTCTGCTGACAGAAGACACAAGGTTTCATTCTTTTAAATAGGCGAGGAGCAAACTGGATTGTGATGACGGGTAAGGGTTGGTTGCGCTTTTCAAGCACTCGTTGATGAAGTATCGTTCCTACCTGAGGCAAGCGCACTTCGATGGCAAGCCTCTGAACGAAATTTCTGTAAAGTCTCCGGTGCTACATTTATCCGATGGTGACTGGAATAATCTTGTTACACATTGGTCTCGGCTGCAGCGTAACGTACTGTCTATGATACCACATCACAATTTGAACTACATTTCTGCATTTGCCTTAATGTCTCACTTGTACGAAAACTGTTAGCAGAAGAACATTCGTTCTCAAGGGACCACAGAATCTCGCAACTATAATGCACACTGCATTGCTCTTGTGAGTGCCTCTTGCCCTGTATGACCATACTTACTTTCATAGCTATTTGGTTATGTAGCATCACTGCACATGTTAGCCTCATAATCGTCCATTTGGTGGACATTATAAGATCCGTATGGACTCTTACATAAATTTAGAATCAGCCCAATGCTTTTGAAGAGGTTTAGCTTTGCAGTCCTCTTGTAAGGACTGAACGTGGTCTATCATTGCACTTACATTAACAGCTACTCCCTCCGTCCTATAATATAAGGATGTTTTGTATATTACACCAGTGTTCAAAACACTCTTGTATTATAGGAAGAGGGATTGGTTCATTTTGTGGCATTCTGCATCTTATCTCCCTCGCCCACCATTTACTAAAAAAGATCAGATCTATATTTAATCTTACCAACAAGTAGAATACACAGACAATACCAGTGCAGAAGTGTAGCCCATTGCTCTTGTCAGTACATTTTGTCCTGTAACGCTTGTACTTCCAAGGATTGGTAGTTGATTATGTAGCATCAATCTGCATCTTATCTTCATTATCCTCTATCCCTTACAGTATTATCATATCTATAATTACTCTCTACAAAATGTAGAGTACAGGCAATGCTTATGAAGAAGATTATGTGCTGAAATTCTTGAGTTATCCTTCCCTTGACATGGAGAAGGGCATTATAAAGCCGGTGTTAACTGTTAATGTAAGTCAGTCCTTCTAAAGCCTTTATCCTCAACTGCTGTTTAATTTGCTCATACTCCCTATCTATAATCCAGTGTGTGGTGAAGCAACCCATGTTTGCACCTTGTCATCTCTTGTTTTATCTTACTTATGTGGCTGGCGATATGAACAACATGCCATGCACATTATCCAAAATAGATACAATGATTTCTTTGCCCTTCATCTATGCTTGTTATGTTGACATAGTAATCCAGTAGTGTGGTGAAGCTCCCCGCACTATGAACAATGCCAAATTATGCTATTGGTATTTTAAACTTACTTTATTTTCTAATTTGAAATTGGATGGAATTGACAGCACAGTTATCATCTTTGTTTATACATGTGCAAAACCTGTCATCTCTCTACTTTGTTTCAGGGTGATATGCCTGATGGCATGCACAAGTCTGTTGAAGGTTGTGAGACAAACCCAACATATATTGTAGCAAACAAGGCAAAACATCTTAAAGATAGCGAGACAACCCCAAAGTCTTGTCTTGATGCAGTGTTCAAGTTACTTGAGACTAACAGTCAGACAAGCTCATAGAATTCATTGTCTGAATCAGTTCAACTTCTTCAGTCCCAAGTTCTAGCAGAAAGGCATTCTGCAACTCAACTTCGACTTGAAGTCCTATCTCTAAGAAAGATTGCGGAGAACACCAATGAGAACCTCATCGCTAAACAGCTACACCTGGAAGCTATAACCGACATGCTTGGCCGGTCTCACAGCCTTGCTCAGCAGCTTGCGCAGCAGTTCCCCCGCAAGGCTAACCTTTCTTGAACTGTCTTGGAAGTGGTCTCGGTTCACTACTATTTTGTTACGCTGCAATGGTGCCCAGTTTTTGTAATCTGCTTCTTTGTTGCGCTTTATGATCACTGGTGGCGAACTTTGATGCCCAGTGGATGTAATATACCTTAAATCCTTTATTGTATAGTGTAGGTTTCTTCTTAGTTACTATGCCGTAATGTCTTTATTGTATAGAGTAGGTTTGTTCTTAATTCCTACTAGTTACTGCCATCATTCGCTATTTGAAAAAAAATCAGATGTAGACGACCGGGCCGAAACATTCGACTCTAACGGGCTAGGTTTTTAGCGGGCCACAATTGGGCCGGCCTGCGTCTTTCTTGGGTCCGAATGATTGGGGCCTTCACACATTGCGCCAGGCCCAAACTTACACCGGCCTATATTTTAGTTGGGCCTTTTGTCGACCCAGTGCTTAGTTTGGCCCAGGTAGCGTTGGGCCATTAACAGGCTGAATATTGTACTGGCCTGTTACGACCGAGATCAAACCACGGGCCTTTAGCAGGCTAAAATGCATGTTGGGCCTCAATTTTCACTAGTCGTCGACGGGCCTTCAGCAGGCCGAAATGTAGAAGGGGCCTTTTTGGGCCCAGTTAGCTCACGGGCCGTTACCAGGACAAAACATATCTCGGGCCTTAGTTGGCCCACTGATATCATGGGCCTTTAAGAGGCTGAAAGCTTAGTACAGGAATTGATACGTCTCCAACGTATCTATAATTTTTGATTGCTCCATGCTACTTTATCTACTGTTTTGGACTATATTGGGCTTTATTTTCCACTTTTATATTATTTTTGGAACTAACCTATTAACCGGAGGCCCAGCCTAGAATTGCTGTTTTTTGCCTTTTTCAGTATTTCAAAGAAACAGAATATCAAACGGAGTCCAAACGGAATGAAACCTTCGGGATCATGATTTTCCAGCCGAACGTGACCCAGGAGACTTGGACCCTACTCCAAGAAGTGCCAGAGGCAGTCACGAGGGTGGAGGGGCCCCCTGGGCGCGTTCCCCTACCTCGTGGGCCCCTCGGAGCTCCACCGACATACTCCTTCCTCCTATATATACCTACATATCCCCGAACGATCAGAAGGGGAGCCAAAAACCTAATTCCACCGCCGCAACTTTCTGTATCCACGAGATCCCATCTTGGGGCCTGTTCCGGAGCTCTGCCGGAGGGGGCATCCACCACGGAGGGCTTCTACATCATCACCATAGCCCCTCCAATGAAGTGTGAGTAGTTTACTTCAGACCTTCAGGTCCATAGCTAGTAGCTAGATGGCTTCTTCTCTCTTTTTGGATCTCAATACAATGTTCTCCCCCTCTCTCGTGGAGATCTATTCGATGTAATCTTCTTTTTGCGGTGTGTTTGTTGAGACCGATGAATTGTGGGTTTATGATCCAGCTTATCTATGCAAAATATTTGATTTTCTCTGAATTCTTTTATGTATGATTGAGTTATCTTTGCAAGTCTCTTCGAATTATCTTATTTGGTTTGGCCAACTAGATTGGTAGTTCTTGCAATGGGAGAAGTGCTTAGCTTTGGGTTCAATCTTGCGGTGTCCTTACTCAGTGATAGTAAGAGTTGCAAGGCACATATTGTATTGTTGCCATCGAGGATAACAAGATGGGTTTTTTATCATATTGCATGAATTTATACCTCTACATCATGTCATCTTGCTTACGGCGTTACTCTGTTTTTACTTAATACTCTAGATGCATGCTGGATAGCGGTCGATGAGTGGAGTAATAGTAGTAGATGCAGAATCGTTTCGATCTACTTGTTTTGGACGTGATGCCTATATACATGATCATCGCCTAGATATACTCATAACTATGCTCAATTCTGTCAATTGCTCAACAGTAATTTGTTCACCCACCGTAGAATGCTTATGCTCTCGAGAGAAGCCACTAATGAAACCTATGGCCCCCGGGTCTATTCTCATCATATCAATCCCCATCACTTTATTTACTTGCTTTGCTTTTACTTTTTACTTTGCATCTTTATACCAAAAATACCAAAAATAGTATCTCTATCAGATCTTACTCTCGTAAGTGACCGTGAAGGGATTGACAACCCTTAATCGCGTTGGTTGCGAGTAGCTATCATTTTGTGCAGTACGAGGGACTTGCGCGTGACCTCCTACTGGATTGATACCTTGGTTCTCAAAAAATGTGGGAAATACTTACGCTACTGTGCTACATCATCCTCTCCTCTTCCGGGAAAACCAACGCAAGCTCAAGACGTGGCAAGAAGGATTTCTGGCGCCGTTGCCGGGGAGGCCTACGCAAAAGTCAACATACCAAGTACCCATCACGATCCCTATCTCTCGCATTACATTATTTGCCATTTGCCTCTCATTTTCCTCTCCCCCACTTCACCCTTGCCGTTTTATTTTCCCTCTCTTTCCCAATCTCCTCCTCTCTTTTCGTTTGCCTTTTTCCTTTGCCTTTTTGTTTGCTTGTGTGTTGGATTACTTGTTGCCATGGCACAAGATAATACCAAATTGTGTGATTTCTTGAATACCAATAATAATGATTTCCTTAGTACTCCGATTGCTCCTCTTAATAATGATGAGTCTTGTGAAATCAATACCGCTTTGTTGAATCTTGTTATGAAAGATCAATTCGCCGGCCTTCCTAGTGAAGATGCTGCTACTCATCTAAACAATTTTGTTGATTTGTGTGATATGCAAAAGAAGAAAGATACGGATAACAATATTGTCAAATTGAAGTTATTTCTGTTCTCACTTAGAGATCGTGCTAAAGTTTGGTTTTCATCTTTGCCTAAAAATAGTATTGATTCTTGGAACAAGTGCAAAGATGCTTTTATCTCTAAGTATTTTCCTCCCTCTAAGATTATCACTCTTAGGAACGACATCATGAATTTTAAACAACTTGATCATGAGCATGTTGCCCAATCTTGGGAAAGAATGAAATTAATGCTTCGCAATTGCCCTACTCATGGTTTGAATTTATGGATGATCATACAAAAAATTTATGCCGGATTGAATTTTGCTTCTAGAAATCTTTTAGATTCGGCCGCGAGAGGCACTTTTATGGAAATTACGTTAGGGGATGCTACCAAATTGCTTGATAATATTATGGCTAATTATTCTCAATGGCACACCGAAAGAACTTCTAGTAAGAAAGTGCATGCTATAGAAGAAATCAATGTTTTGAGTGAAAAGATGGATGAACTTATGAAGATGTTTGCTCCTAAAGATACTCCTCTTGATCCCAATGATATGCCTTTATCTACCTTGCTTGAGAATAATAATGAATCTATGGATGTGAATTTTGTTGGTAGGAATAGTTTTGGAAACAACGCGTATAGAGGGAATTTTAATCCTAGGCCTTATCCTAGTAATCCTTCTAATAATTATGGAAATTCCTACAATAACTCTTATGGAAATTTTAATAAGATGCCCTCTGAATTTGAGAGTAGTGTTAAAGAGTTTATGAATTCACAAAAGAATTTAATGCTTTGGTTGAAGAGATATTGCTTAAAGTTGATGATTTGGCTAGGAACATCGATAGAATTTCTCTCGAGATTGATTCTTTAAAGCTTAGATCTATTCCTCCTAAGCATGATATCAATGAGTCTCTCAAAGCTATGAGAATTTCCATTGACGGGTGCAAAGAAAGAACTGCTAGGATGCGTGCTTCCAAAGATGCCTTTATTAAAGCGTGTTCTTCCAATCCCTATGAAAATCAAGATGAAGATCTAAAAGTTATTGATGTGTCCCCCATTAAATATTTGATTTGCAATATGAATCTTGATGAATCTTAAGATTATCTTCCTTTAACTAGAAGGTGTTCTAAGAATTCTGAGTTTTTAGATCTTGATGATGAAATTGATAAAAGTGGGATTGAAAGAAATAAAAATCGAGATGTTGCTGAACCCACTATTTTGGATCTCAAGGAATTTAATTATGAAAATTTCTCTTTAATTGATTGTATTTCCTTGTTGCAATCTGTGTTAAATTCTCCTCATGCTTATAGTCAAATAAGGCCTTTACCGAACACATTGTTGATGCCTTAATGCAATCTTATGAAGAAAAGCTTGAGTTGAAAGTTTCTATCCCTAGAAAACTCCATGATGAGTGGGAACCTAACATCAAAATTAAAATTAAAAATTATGAGTTTCATGCTTTGTGTGATTTGGGTGCTAGCGTCTCTACTATTCCCAAAACTTTATGCGATTTGCTAGACTTCCGTGACTTTGATGATTGCTCTCTAAACTTGCATCTTGCGGATTCCACTATTAAAAAGCCTATGGGAAGAATTAATGATGTTCTTATTGTTGCAAATAGGAATTATGTGCCCGTAGATTTTATCGTTCTTGATATAGATTGCAATCCTTCATGTCCTATTATTCTTGGTAGACCTTTCCATAGAACGATTGGTGCAATTATTGATATGAAGGAAGGGAATATTAGATTCCAATTTCCCTTAAAGAAGGGAACGGAACACTTCCCTAGAAAGAAAATAAAATTACCTTATGAATCTATCATGAGAGCCACTTATGGATTGCCTACCAAAGATGGCAATACCTAGATCTATCCTTGCTTTTATGCCTAGCTAGGGGCGTTAAACGATAGCGCTTGTTGGGAGGCAACCCAATTTTATTTTGTGTTTTTTGTTTTTGCTTCTGTTTAGGAATAAATAATCCATATACCTTCTGTTTGGATGTGGTTTTATGTTTTAATTAGTGTTTGTGCCAAGTAGAACCTATAGGATAAGCTACGATGATAGTTGATTTCATTCTGCTGAAAAACAGAAACTTTGCGCTCACGAGAAAAAATTCAATAAATCACAGGAACGTGATTTTGCATTGATTATTTTTGCTGATGATCAATAAACAAATTTTCCAGTACGTCCTATTTTGGTTGGAATTTTTAGAGTTCCAGAAGTTTGCGTTAGTTACAGATTACTACAGACTGTTATGTTTTTGCCAGATTCTGTTTTGCGTGTGTTGTTTGCTTATTTTGATGAATCTATGGCTGGTAAAATAGTTTATAAACCATAGAGAAGTTGGAATACAATAGGTTTAACACCAATTTAAATAAAGAATGAGTTCATTACAGTACCTTGAAGTAGTCTTTTGTTTTCTTTCTCTAACGGAGCTCACGAGATTTCTGTTGAGTTTTGTGTTGTGAAGTTTTCAAGTTTTGGGTGAATTCTTTTGATGGATTATGGAACAAGGAGTGGAAAGAGCCTAAGATTGGGGATGCCCATGGCACCCCCAAGATAATACAAGGACACCAAAAAGTCAAAGCTTGGGGATTCCCCGGAAGGCATCCCCTCTTTCGTCTACTTCCATCGGTAATTTACTTGGAGCTATATTTTTATTCACCAACATGATATGTGTTTTGCTTGGAGCGTCTTGTATTATTTGCGTATTTGCTTGTTAATTTACCACAATCATCCTTGCTGTACACCTTTTTGAGAGAGCCATATATGATCTGGAATTTGTTAGAATACTCTATGTGCTTCACTTATATCTTTTGAGCTTGATAATTTGCTCATAGTGCTTCACTTATATCTTTTTGAGCGTGATAATTTTTTTGCTCTAGTACTTCACTTAGATCTTTTAGAGCACGGTGGTGGATTTGTTTTAAAGAAACTTGATCTCTCATGCTTCACTTAGATTATTTTGAGAGTCGTTAATAGCATGGTAATTTGCTTAATGTTAATATACTTGGTGTTCAAGATATGTGAAACTTTCTTTTGAGTGCGTTGAATACTAAGATAAGTTTGATGCTTGATAATTGTTTTGAGATATGGAGGTAATAATATCAAAGTCATGCTAGTTGAGTAGTTGTAATTTGAGAAATACTTGTGTTGAAGTTTATAAGTCCCGTAGCATGCATGTGTGGTTAAAGTTGTGTAACAAATTTGAAACATGAAGTGTACCTGGCTTGTGCATCCTTATGAGTGGCGGTTGGGGACGAGCGATGGTCTTTTCCTACCAATCTATCCCCTAGGAGCATGCGCGTAGTACTTGATTTTTGATGACTTCTAAATTTTTGCAATAAGTATATGAGTTCTTTTGACTAATGTTGAGTCCATGGATTATACACACTTTTACCTTTCCGCCATTGCTAGCCTCTTTGGTACCGTGCATTGCCCTTTCTCACATTGAGAGTTGGCGCAAACTTCGCTGGTGCATCCAAACCTCGTGATACGATACGCTCTATCACACATAAACCTCCTTATATCTTCCTCAAAACAGCAACCATACCTACCTATTATGGCATTTCCATAGCCATTCCGAGATATATTGCCATGCAACTTCCACCATCATCATCATGACATGCATTACTTTTGTCATATTGCCTTTGCATGATCTTGTAGTTGACATCGTATTTGTGGCAAAGCCACCAAGCATTATTTTTATACATGTCACTCTTGATTCATTGCACCGTCCCGGTACACCGCCGGAGGCATTCATATAGAGTCATATCTTGTTCTAAGTTTCGAGTTGTAATCCTTGTGTTGTAATTTATAGAAGTGTGATGATCATCATTATTAGAGCATTGCCCAAACAAAAAAAAGTAAAAAGAAAGAGAAAGGCCAAAAAGAAAAAAGAAAGGCCCAAAAAAAAGGGCAATGCTACTACCTCTTTTTCCACACTTGTGCTTCGAAGTAGCACCTCGTTCTTCATGTAGTGAGTCTCATATGTTGTGCTTCAAAGTAGCACCATGCTCTTCATGTAGTGAGTCTCATGTGTTGTCACTTTCATATACTAGTGGGAATTTTTCATTATGGAACTTGGCTTGTATATTCCTACGATGGGCTTCCTCAAAATGCCCTAGGTCTTCGTGAGCAAGCAAGTTGGATGCACACCCACTAGTTTTCTTTTGTTGAGCATTCATAGCTCTAGTGCATCCGTTGCATGGCAATCCCTACTCCTCATGTTGATATCAATTGATGGGCATCTCCATATCCCATTGATTAGCCTCGTCAACGTGAGACTTTCTCCTTTTTTTGTCTTCTCCACACAATCCCCATCATCATATTCTATTCCACCCATAGTTCTATATCCATGGCTCACGCTCATGTATTGCGTGAAGGTTGAAAAAGTTTGAGATTATTTAAGTATGAAACAATTGCTTGGCTTGTCATCGGGGGTATAGAAGTTGGGAACATCTTTGTGTGATGAAAATGACGCATAGCCTAACTATATGATTTTGTAGGGATGAACTTTCTTTTGCCATGTTGTTTTGAGAAGACAAGATTGCTTTGATTAGAATGCTTGAAGTATTATTATTTTTATGTCAATATGAACTTTTGTCTTGAATCTTTCGGATCTGAATATTCATATCACAATTAAGAAGATTCACATTGAAATTATGCCAAAGTATCACTCCGCATCAAAAATTCTTTTTTATCATTTACCTACTCGAGGACGAGCAGGAATTAAGCTTGGGGATGCTTGATACGTCTCCAACGTATCTATAATTTTTTATTGCTCCATGCTACTTTATCTACTGTTTTGGACTATATTGGGCTTTATTTTCCACTTTTATATTATTTTTGGGACTAACCTATTAACCGGAGGCCCAGCCTAGAATTGCTGTTTTTTGCCTTTTTCAGTATTTCGAAGAAACAGAATATCAAACGGAGTCCAAACAGAATGAAACCTTCGGGATCGTGATTTTCCAACCGAACGTGACCCAGGAGACTTGGACCCTACTCCAAGAAGCGCCAGAGGCGGTCACGAGGGTGGAGGGCGCCCCCCCCCCTTGGGCGTGCCCCCCTACCTCGTGGGCCCCACGGAGCTCCGCCGACGTACTCCTTCCTCCTATATATACCTACGTATCCCCGAACGATCAGAAGGGGAGCCAAAAACCTAATTCCACCGCCGCAACTTTCTGTATCCACGAGATCCCATCTTGGGGGCTGTTTCGGAGCTCTGCCGGAGGGGGCATCCACCATGGAGGGCTTCTACATCATCACCATAGCCCCTCCGATGAAGTGTGAGTAGTTTACTTCAGACCTTCGGGTCCATAGCTAGTAGCTAGATGGCTTCTTCTCTCTTTTTGGATCTCAATACAATGTTCTCCCCCTCTCTCATGGAGATCTATTTGATGTAATCTTATTTTTGTTGAGACTGATGAAGTGTTTGTTGAGACCGATGAATTGTGGGTTTATGATCCAGCTTATCTATGGAAAATATTTGATTCTTCTTTGAATTCTTTTATGTATGATTGAGTTATCTTTGCAAGTCTCTTCGAATTATCTTATTTGGTTTGGCCAACTAGATTGGTAGTTCTTGCAATGGGAGAAGTGCTTAGCTTTGGGTTCAATCTTGCGGTGTCCTTACTTAGTGACAGAAAGAGTTGCAAGGCACGTATTGTATTGTTGCCATTGAGGATAACAAGATGGGGTTTTTATCATATTGCATGAATTTATCCCTCTACATCATGTCATCTTGCTTACGGCGTTACTCTGTTTTCACTTAATACTCTAGATGCATGCTGGATAGCGGTCGATGAGTGGAGTAATAGTAGTAGATGCAGAATCGTTTCTATCTACTTGTTTTGGACGTGATGCCTATATACATGATCATCGCCTAGATATACTCATAACTATGCTCAATTCTGTCAATTGCTCAACAGTAATTTGTTCACCCACCGTAGAATACTTATGCTCTCGAGAGAAGCCACTAGTGAAACCTATGGCCCCCGGGTCTATTCTCATCATATCAATCAACATCACTTTATTTACTTGCTTTGCTTTTACTTTTTTACTTTGCATCTTTATACCAAAAATACAAAAAATATTATCTCTATCAGATCTCACTCTTGTAAGTGAACGTGAAGGGATTGACAACCCCTAATCGCGTTGGTTGCGAGTAGCTATCGTTTTGTGCAGGTACGAGGGACTTGCGCGTGACCTCCTACTGGATTGATACCTTGGTTCTCAAAAACTGAGGGAAATACTTACGCTACTGTGCTGCATCATCCTCTCCTCTTCGGGGAAAACCAACGCAAGCTCAAGACGTAGCAGGCATCAATGGGCCGAATTATGCGACATGCCTTTAACAGGCCCAAAGTCATATTGGGCTTAACTGTTGCCACCTTTAGCACGGGCCGTTAGTGGGCCCGATGTCCCATCGGACCATATATGGCCCATGGGCAGCACGGGCCATTCCGAGGCCGAAAGTCACACCGGGCTGAAATGGGCCCATGTCTACATCAGGCCTCTAACAGGCCGAAAGTCACTGGGCTGTAGTTGGGCCCAAATATTCGACGAACAATTAACGGGCCAGATCTGGCTTCGGGCCGCAAATGGGCCCAAATATTGGGTGAACAATTAACAGGCTAGATTTGGCATCGGGCCGTAAATGGGCCCAAATATTGGGCGAACAATTAACGGGTCAGATCTGGCTTCCGGCCATAAATGGGCCTTTATTAAGCGGGTCGTTATTGGGCTGGCCCACTAGTACCTGATTAAGTACTGCGGGCCTTTGACTGGGCCGGCCTTTTTAACCTATATGGGCCTCTGTTGGGCCCAGCCACGTGTCGACGTATCATAGGCATGTCTCCTCCAATGGACGGGCGACATCTGGCCCACTAACGAGCTGACAGGTGTTCGCTTCGGCCAATCAGAATTTTACACATGGAAATTTCCCATTGGTCAAGGTTGTTAACGGGTTATCGGATCCAAAATCCGACCTGATAGCTTAACGACGTTCCGTTACGATGGATGCCACGTGTCAGTCACCCTTGACGAAAGCACTTCTGTGACGCGCGATTTATCGTCATGGAAGTGGACTCTTCCGTGATGATAATTTTGGTAATGTCATGGAACACTTCTACGACAGCACAGGTATGACTATCTTGATTCTATCATAAAATCGTCATGGATGTACATGCATGACAAAAAACACGACCTACTATGACAAACACATATCATCACGGAAGTGTATTTTTTTTGTAGTGCGTTTTTTCCTTTGTCATTGGTATGTTACTTGCCCGAGATTCGATCGTCGGTATCTTAATACCTAGCTCAATCTCGTTACCGGCAAGTCTCTTTACTCGTTCTGTAATGCATCATCCTGCAACTAACTGATTAGTCACATTGCTTGCAAGGCTTATAGTGATGTGCATTACCGAGAGGGCCCCGAGATACCTCTCCGACAATCAGAGTGACAAATCCTAATCTTGATCTATGCCAACTCAACAAGTACTATCGTAAACACCTGTAGAGCACCTTTATAATCACCCAATTACATTGTGATGTTTGGTAGCACACAAAGTGTTCCTCCGGTAATCGGGAGTTGCATAATCTCATAGTCATAGGAACATGTATAAGTCATGAAGAAAGCAATAGCAGTAAACTAAAACGATCAAGTGCTAAGCTAACAGAATGGGTCAAGTCAATCACATCATTCTCCTAATGATGTGATCTCGTTTATCAAATGACAACTCATTTCTATGGTTAGGAAACCTTAACCATCTTTGATCAACGAGCTAGTCAAGTAGAGGCGTACTAGTGACACTATATTGTTTATGTATTCACACATGTATTATGTTTCTGGTTAATACAATTCTAGCATGAATAATAAACATTTATCATGAAATAAGGAAATAAATAATAACTTTATTATTGCCTCTAGGGCATATTTCCTTCAACTCTTCGGGATCATTGCTTCCGGTGAACTTGGGCATGGTGAACTTGAGCTTGCAGTAGCATTGCTCTTCATTGTGTTGGGGTCAAGGGTGATGATGACGCCCTTGACATGGATGATTTTCAACCTCATATTGCTCTTGGCATGGAGTATTTCCATATTCATCATGCTCTTGGTGAACTTGAGGTTGTGGAGGAGCTTGTCGAGCTTGTGGAGGAGCTTGATGAACTTGACGATGCACTCTTGCTTGGTAGTTTTGCTCTTGAATTTCTTCGTGAAGTGCTTCTTCATGATTGCACGTATCTCGCTTGCGGTTGGTGATGGCTCGAATTGACACTCGAAGGGCACGTTTGTAGGATCTTGAAGTATGTCTAGAGGGGGTGATTAGACTACTTGACCAATTAAAAACTTAACATTTTCCCAATTTTAGTCTTTGGCAGATTTTAACTATCTTAGCACAAGTCAAGCAATCTTCACACAATTCAAGCAAGCATGCAAAGAGTATATGGGCAGCCGAAAGTAAAGCATGCAACTTGCAAGAATGTAAAGGGAAGGGTTTGGAGGATTTAAACGCAATTGGAGACATGGATGTATTTGTCGTGGTTCCGATAGGTGGTGCTATCGTACATCCACATTGATGGAGACTTCAACCCACAAAGGGTAACGGCTGCACGAGTCCATGGAGGGCTCCACCCATGAAGGGTCCACGAAGAAGAAACCTTGTATATCCCACCATGGTCGTCGCCCACGAAGGACTTGCCTCAGTAGTGGTAGATCTTCACGAAGTAGGCGATCTCCTTGCCCTTAAGAACTCCTTGGTTCAACTCCACAATCTTGTCGGAGGCTCCCAAGTGACACCTATCCAATCTAGGAGACACCACTCTCCAAGAAGTAACAAATGGTGCGTTGATGATGAACTCCTTGCTCTTGTGCTTCAAATGATAGTATCCCCAACACTCAACTCTCTCTCTCTCACAGGATTTGGATTTGGTGGAAAGAAGATTTGAGTGGAAAGCAACTTAGGGAAGGCTAGAGATCAAGATTCATATGGTAGGACTGGAATATCTTGGCCTCAACACATGAGTAGGTGGTTCTCTCTCAGAAATGGTAAGTTGGAAGTGTTGGTTTGTTCTGATGGCTCTCTCCAAGAATGAAGAGGAGGTGGAGGGGTATATATAGCCTTCACACAAAATCTAACCGTTACACACAATTTACCAATCTCGGTGGGACCGAATCAACAAACTCGGTCGAACCGATTTAGTAAACCTAGTGACCGTTAGGGTTTTCGATGGGACCGACATGCAACTCGGTAGGAACGATATGGTTAGGGTTAGGGCATAACGTAATCTCCGTGAGACCGATTACACAAACTCGGTGAGACCGATTTTGGTAATAAGCTAAACAGAGAGTTGGTCAGGTAAACTCGGTGGGACCGATTCGCTCATTTCGGTGAGACCAAAATGTTACAAAAAGGAAATAGAGAGTTTACATTGCAATCTCGGTGGGACCGATCGCTCATTTCGGTTAGACCGAACGTTACGAAGGGAAACCGAGAGATTACAATCCCATCTCGGTGAGACCGAGATCCCTATCGGTGAAATCGATTTGCCTAGGGTTTGTGGCAGTGGCTATGACATCTGAACTCGGTGGCGCCGGATAGAAAGAATGGTGGGGCCGAGTTTGACTTTAGGTTTAGGTCATATGTGGATATGAGAAAGTAGTTGAGGGTTTTGGAGCATATCACTAAGAACTATGAAGCAAGAAACTCATTAAGCAACACCTCATCCCTCCTTGATAGTATTGGCTTTTCCTATAGACTCAATGTGATCTTGGATCACTAAAATATAAAATGTAGAGTCTTGAGCTTTTGAGCTTGAGCCAATCCTTTTGTCCTTAGTATTTTGAGGGATCCACTTTCCTCATCCATGACATGCCATTCATTGAGCTTTCCTGAAATATTTGTCTTGGAATAGTATTAGCCCAATTAGCTATATGTTGTTAGGAATTACCAAAACCACCTAGGGATAGTTGCACTTTCAATTTCCCCCTTTTTGGTAATTGATGACAACATATAGATCAAAGCTTCGACAAATGGTAATAAGATTGAAAAACATCGTCGCTTTGAGAAGTATGTGATAAGCAAGAGCTCCCCCTAAATTTGTGCATAGTTTAAGATTTGCTTTGGACTGCAAATGCACAAGGAGTTACGCTGATGGGTTTACTCTTCCATGTCACATACATCTTGGTGGAGCGCTCAAAATAATAAAGATTGAATACATGCACTCATCACCAAGCGAACTGAATGATCATCTAGAGATAAATGGGATAATGTCATCCAACAAGCATAAATGTAGCTTATGATCAAACACATGATCATCAATGTATCACACAGGTAATAACGTAGTATCTCAAGCAAGCAAAAGCAAATAAAGTTCAACCACCAAAACAAGAGAGAACAAAAAGCAAACTCTCTCTCTCGAAGCCTATGATCTATACATTTTTCTCCCCCTTTGGCAATGAGTTACCAAAAAGTTCATAGAAAATGCATAGTGCTAGATTGACTCTCAGGCTTGGTCTTGATGTATTTCCAATCCACCCATCTCATGTCACACACAATTGGCTTCTTGTCCAACAGCACAGTCTCATAGAAATCCTATTGTTCCTTAGTGTGGAACCTGTAGTCAACAATAGTCCTTCTCCTGATTGCATAAGGATCTCCACTGTCTGAGCCCTGCATCCTTCCTCAGCTTCATGTTCTCAGCCACTGGATGAGCATCATTGTGGTCTGGAATCTTAGGTTTCAGCTTCCTCAGAACTTGTCCTTCATCTTCTTCTTCCTCAACAACTTCAGGCACTGGGGCCTTGTTCTTCTCAGCATCTGGTATGCTCCTGGTATTCCTCTTGGGTGCAGTCTTGGGCTTGGAGGCAGCTTTGGGTGCTTATTTCGGCTTTGATGATGCAGCCCCTGACCTAATAGCATCACCCATAAGCTTTTGAGCTTTGGGTGCTGGTGCAGCAACCTCTTCTTCCTCCTCCTCTTCCATCATGGAAGGCTGTCCACCGACTCTGGCCATGGTCTTCTTGACCCTTTCCTTCCTCTTCTTCCCTTCTGCAGCAGCCTCTTTGGGATCAGATGTCTCTGGGACTTGAGTGGAGGCTCTGGCTTTAGACATGGGAGTCCTCTTTGCAGGCACTTTGATCTTCATACCCGGCTTAGTAGTTGCAGCTGTGCCATACTCCTTTCTGAGCACTTTCTTCTTAGAAGTGGCTTCATCCTCAGCTGCCACATAGTCTTCATCCTCAGAGTCTGAGGTTTTCTTCTTTCTGGCCCTGGTAGCAGCTTTGGGCAAGTTGCTTGGGGTGCTCCTGCTGCCATCATCTGACGTGCTAGAGGGACTAGTGCCATCACTCATGTGAATCTGCTCTTCTGACTGGTTCTGGCTGACACTTTGGTCTGACATACTACAAACATTGACTGCTGACCCTGTGAATAGTTATAGATGAGATAGAATGGATGAGCATCACAAAATACAGAGCTTTTTCAAAAGAATGATTCAAAAACTTAGTTTTAGTTTTCCACAAAAAGCATTTCGGATCAACCGATTTGCAAACTCGATGATACCGAAGTAGCTTTTGGATCCTAAACTAGTGAACTCGGTCAGACCGAGTCACAGTTCGATGGCATCGAGACTGCTATGGTTTCACAAAGTCCTGAACTTGGTCACACCGATTTGCAATTCTCGGTCAGACCGAGAATCACTTGTACAATGGCCTTAGCCGAATCGGTGGAACCGGGTTTTACAACTCGGTGGGTCTAAGATGGTTTCGGCGGAAACCTAACCCTAAATCACTTCTAATCTAAGGATTGTTTTGAGTGGATAGAATCATTTCAATCGTGGCAAGAATCATGATGAACACAATGTGCTAGGAATTGGATGGGGATAGCACTGTGATCGAGTCCATACAATAGCTTGGCGACTAACTTGCTACAGCGGCAACGGCGGGGTTGAATTCCATTGACGGCGGCGGAGACCAGCGACTGGAGGTGGCTGGCGACAAAGTCGATGATCCAGAGACCTTGTAGGCAGAGCGAGCTATGCGCGGGCGAAGGGGTTTGGAGAAAGTTTTCCAAATTTTTGCCCGTGAGTATATATAGCCCGACCCTGTCGGTGTGACCGAGTGGAACAACTCGGTGGCACCGAGATGCATAACTATTGACAGTTACAGCAACTCGGTGAGACCAAAAAGTTCAAATCGGTTGCACCAAGATTGAAAACCTAGATCGACTTAGTGATCTCGGTATGACCGAAATGGAAGAATTGGTCAGACCGAAACGCACAAAGAAGTTTTGGAAGTTTAAGTCCATGACGAATCGGGGACTCCGAGTGCTCCTCACACAGAGTGGTTCGAATCGGACTTGATCAAATTTTGTGATGTAACATGAATAGAGTTTGAGACAAGAAAAGCATAGATAGCTAGAGAAGGTTCTTAGGCATTCTTGTTCATCCACTTGGCAAAAAAAAGAAATCAATCAATCAAAGCAACAAGTGGATGTCCTCGAATGAGTTAAATATGCAACCAACATGCTCACACAATAAAATGGCAAATGAAATATGTGGCAAAGCATGCACAACCAATTCTAGCATCTATCAAACAATTGGCGATGACTAGGTCATCTATATATGAGTATATTGACTTAGGAGTCAAATGAGAACATTTGATCATAGGTCGTACTCATCGTTTAAGCTCAAGTGGGGTTACCACTTTTACATAATGCATTGATGTGTTCACACCATTAGAGTTGCTTTGACTCAATTCTTAGAATTAAGCTCCCCCTAGATGTGAGATCCCCCCTTAGAGGGATAAACTAACCTTGGGTTTTGTCGATGATGACTTCATGTAGGTGTTGAAGATGTGGATGCTCAATGTTGATGAAGATCATTTGGAGCAATCCTTTGGAGAGAGTTGCACTTTCAATACCTACATGGGTTAGTCCCACAAGGAACAAACAAGTATATCCATAGACATAGAGTTATGCACACACAAGATGATGTCCATGAAAGCATTAGGTTACCTTGTCCCTTGTCTTACCAACAAGAGGGTTTGTGACTCCTTGAACTAGTGCAAGATGTGGAAGTTGATTGCACTTGTCCTTGCCATAATGATATGAGTGAAGAATGTTGGCGGAGTCACCCTCAAGAACTCTCTAGTTCTTTTTCTTCGGGATCCACATCATCTTGATGGGAATCCTTGGAGTTGTAGTCATACTTGATGAAGTAGAACTTGACGTAGTCTTGGGAACCCACTTGACCAAGGCCTTAGGAGCTTCTTCAAATGTATCAATTTCCTCTTGAAGCTTGTCCTTGCCTTTCTGCTTGTGATCTTGTGGTGGAAGATCATCTTGAGCTTATGTTCCCTTAAAGGAAGTAGGATCATACTTCTCTTGTTGAGGAACAAACTTCGTCTTGGGATATTGATCTTCTTCCCACTCAACTCCATTGGCATTGAACTTTCGTTCAAAACCAACACCTTGGTTCTTCCAGTGCCTTCCTTGCTTGCGTACAATTTCCTCCAATTTCTTACTCCCGGCAAGGCTCTTGTAAACACCTTTCTCTATAATTCCCTTCAATAAGCTATTTTCTTGCTCAAGTGTAACTTAGCTAAGAGAATCATTAGTGGAATCAAGAGAACTACTAGAAGAAACAATATTGGATTTAGCATGATGATTGTTACTACTAGAGGAAGAATCTTTCTTGTTTTTGTTAATGGACTTGACTTGAGGCATGTAAGTTGATAAGAGTAAATGCTTGGCAATGTAAGAAGAACTTTTCTTACGGAGATCATCATTGATTGCCTTTAAGAACTCATGCTCTTGCTCAAGGTTGAGCTTTTCAAAGGGTAACTGCTCATGAGCCCTTAAAAGTTCTCGATGATCTTCTAAGATAGTTTCATGAGCTAACTTAAGAGTGTTTAGTTCTTTAGTTAGAAGCTCAATCTTCTCCTTATCATTGTCATTCGTTTTATCTTGATTAGCATGATTAATTGACGTTTCATCATAGTATTCATCACTAGAGTTGTCAACAAGTAAATCATTATCACCTAACAAGTCATCTTTATCACTATTGAAATCAACATACTCGGGGTGTGTTACCTTAGGACCTTTAGCCATGAAGCATCTTCCAAGTCCTTCATTTGGTGAATCAAATATGTCGTAGGAGTTGGTTGACACAAGTGCTAGACCGGCAACACCTTCATCTTGAGTATGTTCGGAGTCGGAGTGATAGCTTCTCTCGGAGTGATGTTTAGAGTCGGAACCGGATACCCATTCACCAACATGAGCTTGATGTCTTTGTTTTGTGTAGCTCCTTGATGACTTATCCTTCCTTTCCGAATCCTTGCTTCTCCGGTATGTTCTTCATTCATAACGATCATCTCTACTCCTTCTCTCTCTTGGCGGTGATCCTTCTCTTCTACTTCTTCTCTTGGGAGAATCTTCTCTTCTTTTGTAGGGTGCCGTACACTCATTGGAATAGTGTCCGGGTCTTCCACAATTGTAGCAATTGCACTCTCGACTGGAAGATCTTTTGTCATTGTAGGACCTTGACTTAGAGCTTCTCTCTTTGCTTCTACTATTGAAGAATTTGCTGAAGTTCTTCACCATTAAGCTCAATTCTTCATTGAAGGTTTGTTTTTCACTTGATGATGTAGGGGCTTCACATGAGGCTTTGTAAGCACCACTTGACTTGTTGTGAAGTTCCTCCTTATCCTTGAGTGACATATCATGAGCAACAATTCTTCCAATGACTTTCGTTGGCTTGAGATTATTGTAGTTGGGCATCATTTGTATCAATGTGTACACGGTATCATATTTTCCATCCAATGCTCTTAGGATCTTCTTGATTATGAATCTGTCGGTCATCTCTTCACTTCCTAAGCCCGCAATCTCATTTGTGATTAGAGCAAGCCTAGAGTACATTTCAGCGACACCTTCACCATCCTTCATTTTGAACTTGTCAAGTTGACTTTGGAGCACATCCAATTTGGATTCCTTGACGGAGTCGGTACCTTCGTGCATATCAATCAAATTATCCCAAATTTGCTTTGCATTCTCAAGACGGCTGATTTTGTTGAATTCTTTGGGGCACAATCCATTGAAGAGGATATCACAAGCTTGAGCGTTGTATTGCAGCATCTTCATCTCATCCGCGTTAGCTTCACGGTTCGGTTTTCTCCCATCAAAGAATTCACCTTGCAAGCCAATACACACAATAGCCCAAACGGCGGGGTTATGTCCGAGAATATGCATTTTCATCTTATGCTTCCAACTAGCAAAATTAGTACCATCAAAGTAAGGACCTCTACGGTGATAATTTCCCTCGCTAGACGTCATACTCTCCTAGGTTGTGAAACCAAGGCTATGACCACCAAAAGCTATCGAAATCAAAGCAAATGGAGACCAAGGCTCTGGTACCACTTGTAGGATCTTAAAGTATGTCTAGAGGGGGGTGATTAGACTACTTGACCAATTAAAAACTTAATCTTTTCCAAATTTTAGTCTTTGGCAGATTTTAACTATCTTAGCACAAGTCAAGCAATCTTCACACAATTCAAGCAAGCATGCAAAGAGTATATGGGCAGCGGAAAGTAAAGCATGCAACTACCAAGAATGTAAAGGGAAGGGTTTGGAGGATTCAAACACAATTGGAGACACGGATGTTTTTGTCATGGTTCCGATAGGTGGTGCTATTGTACATCCACGTTGATGGAGACTTCAACCCACAAAGGGTAACGGCTGTGCGAGTCCACGGAGGGCTCCACCCGTGAAGGGTCCATGAAAAAGCAACCTTGTCTATCCCACCATGGTCGTCGCCCACGAAGGACTTGCCTCACTAGCGGTACATCTTCACGAAGTAGGCGATCTCCTTGCCCTTACAAACTCCTTGGTTCAACTCCACAATCTTGTCGAAGGCTCCCAAGGGACACCTAGCCAATCTAGGAGACACCACTCTCCAAGAAGTAACAAATGGTGCGTTGATGATGAACTCCTTGCTCTTGTGCTTCAAATGATAGTCTCCCCAACACTCAACTCTCTCTCATGGGATTTGGATTTGGTGGAAAGAAGATTTGAGTGGAAAGAAACTTGGGGAAGGCTAGAGATCAAGATTTATATGGTAGGAATGGAATATCTTGGCCTCAACACATGAGTAGGTGGTTCTCTCTCAGAAATGGTAAGTTGGAAGTGTAGGTTTGTTCTGATGGCTCTCTCCACGAATGAAGAGGAGGTGGAGGGGTATATATAGCCTCCACACAAAATCTAACCGTTACACACAATTTACCAATCTCGGTGGGACCGAATCAACAAACTCGGTCGGACCGATTTAGTAAACCTAGTGACCGTTAGGGTTTTCTGTGGGACCGACATGCAACTCGGTAGGACCGATATGGTTAGGATTAGGGCATAACGTAATCTCGGTGAGACTGATTACACAAACTCGCTGGGACCGATTTTGGTAATAAGCTGACTAGAGAGTTGGTCAGGTAAACTCGGTGGGACGGATTTGCTCATTTCGGTGAGACCGAAATGTTACAAAAAGGAAACAGAGAGTTTACATTGCAATCTCGGTGGGACTGATCGCTCACTTCGGTTAGACCGAAACGTTACGAAGGGAAACAGAGAGATTACAATCCCATCTCGGTGAGACCGAGATCCCTATCGGTGAAACCGATTTGCCTAGGGTTTGTGGCAGTGGCTATGACATCTGAACTCGGTGGCGCCGGATAGAAAGAATCGGTGGGGCCGAGTTTGACTTTAGGTTTAGGTCAGTTGTGGATATGAGAAAGTAGTTGAGGGTTTTGGAGCATATCACTAAGCACTATGAAGCAAGAAACTCATTAAGCAACACCTCATCCCTCCTTGATAGTATTGGCTTTTCCTATAGACTCAATGTGATCTTGGATCACTAAAATATAAAATGTAGAGTCTTGAGCTTTTGAGCTTGAGCCAATCCTTTTGTCCTTAGTATTTTGAGGGGTCCACTTTCCTCATCCATGCCATGCCATTCATTGAGCTTTCCTGAAATATTTGTCTTGGAATAGTATTAGCCAATGAGCTATATGTTGTTAGGAATTACCAAAAACCACCTAGGGATAGTTGCACTTTCAACATTGTGCCTCAAGTGCTTGGTGCTTTATGTTGTTGTTATTGAAGACGTTGAGCCTCGGCATCTTGTTCATCTTGGTGTTGGCGCGCTCGCTCTTCCTCTTGGTGATGTTGATGTTGCCTTTCTTGTGCTTGTGTAAGAGTAGCTTGGTGTTGGCGATGACGATGTGCTTGATCGTCGAATTGCTCTTGTGGATGATTACCATGTCATCGTCTTGCTCGATGAAGAGTGGGTTGGTATAAGAACTTGGCCTATCCATCATTCCAAGCAAATATGTGAGTGGGAGAAAGAGAAGAACTTATACCAAATGTACCTTCACTGATGTTAAAGATGGATCAATGATCACTCAAATGTGGGACAAGGAAATAGCACAATTGGTACCAATTCTTTTCAGTTCTCACACCTATACAAGTAAAAGCTTATGGTGGAGCTCGGTTAGGATGGTGGCACAAAATTTGATGCAGTTGTTAGTGAGCCTCAATAATGTTGGAAAAGATTCACAAATTTGCAAATGCAACAAATAGACCAATAGCAAGATATGGTACACGGAAACACACACGCAAATAGATAAGTGGGGTTGTGCAACCAAGGAATGAGCCAAAATGTGGAGTCCACGAAAATGCTCTTGTTGCACAACACTAGAGAGACACTAGCATGATTGCACAATAGGCGGATACGAAACTTGTGCACAACCTACTAAGCAAAAATGCAATGACTTCTATCCCAAGTATGTTATATGGATGGTATTCCGGTGATATGATCCAAGATGATCGAGTATGACAATCTTAATGTAGTATGATACTATGGTTCTTGCTTATAAGCTCTTTGCTTATCTTTCCCTTTTGCTTAAAAGCTTGTTTGGCTCTTTCCCTTTTGAGCTCTTTTCTCATGCAAAACTTCACGAACCAAGATAGCAATTGTGTATGCGATGAAAACTTTGTGACACAAGAGATGATACCAAGATATGCACAACGATGATATGGTATGTATGCTATGGGAAGTATGATCACTAATGTGCACAAGTCATGTTGCCGGCAATACTCAAAGGCTAGTCTCGATGGGTAAGTGACGCAAAAGTAAGGCTATGAGGTTATCGATGCAATGGCAAGGAATAGACAAAGGTGTCGTCGAGGTTACCGTTGAGGTAGTCGGTTGTAAACAAGGACGGTTGTTGGCGATGACGAGTCCTTGGCAAAGATGAGCTATGGTGATGTTGATGTTGTTGGAAATATGCCCTAGAGGCAATAATAAAATGGTTATTATTATATTTCCTTGTTCATGATAATTGTTTGTTGTTCATGCTATAATTGTATTAATCGAAAACCGTAATACATGTGTGAATACATAGACCGTAATATGTCCCTAGTAAGCCTCTAGTTGACTAGATCATTGATCAATAGATGGTTGTGGTTTCCTGACCATGGACATTGGATGTCGTTGATAACGGGATCACATCATTAGGAGAATGATGTGATGGAAAAGACCCAATCCTAAGCATAGCACAAGATCGTGTAGTTCGTTTGCAAAGAGCTTTTCTAATGTCAAGTATCATTTCCTTAGACCATGAGATTGTGCAACTCCCGGATACCGTAGGAATGCTTTGGGTGTACCAAATGTCACAACGTAACTGGGTGGCTATAAAGGTGCACTACAGGTATCTCCAGAAGTGTCTATTGGGTTGGCACGAATTGAGACTGGGATTTGTCACTCCGTATGACAGAGAGGTATCTCTGGGCCCACTCGGTAATGCATCATCATAATGAGCTCAATGTGACTAAGGAGTTGGTCATGGTATCATGCATTATGTAACGAGTAAAGAGACTTGCCGGTAACGAGATTGAACAAGGTATTGGGATACCGACGATCGAATCTCGGGCAAGTAACATACCGGTGGACAAAGGGAATTGTATACGGGATTGATTGAATCCCCGACATCATGGTTCATCCGATGATATCATCTTGAAACATGTGGGAGCCAACATGGGTATCCAGATCCCACTATTGGTTATTGGTCAGAGAGATGTCTCGGTCATGTCTGCATGGTTCCCGAACCCGTAGGGTCTACAGACTTAAGGTTCGGTGACGCTAGAGTTGTTATGGGAAATAGTATGTGGTTGCTGAAGGTTGTTCGGAGTCTCGGATGAGATCTCAGACGTCACGAGGAGTTCCAGAATGGTCCGGAGGTAAATATTTATATATGGGTAGTCCAGTTTCAGTCATCGGAATGGTTTCGGGGGTTATCGGTATTGTACCGGGACCACCAAAGGTGTCCGAGGGTCCACCGGGTGGGGAAACCTACCTCGGGGGACTTAATGGGCTGAACAAGGGTGGGAACTAGTCCCCCTAGTGGGCTAGTGCGTCCCCTCTAAGGGCCCAAGGCGCCTAGGGTTGGAAACCCTAGGGGATGGGGGCGCCTCCCACCAAACTTGGGGGGCAAGTCCCCCCCTTGGCCGCCGCCCCCCTTAGATGGGATCTAAGGGGGCCGGCCCCCCCTCCCCTTCCCCTATAAATAGTGTGGGGGGGAGGTCTGCCGCACCCCTTCCCCTGGCGTAGCCCCTCCCTCCCCAACACCTCCTCCTCCTCCATAGAGCTTGGCGAAGCCCTGCAGAAATACCACAAGCTCCACCACCACGTCGTCGTGTTGCCAGAGCTCTCCCTCAATTTATCCTCTCCCCTTGATGGATCAAGAAGGAGGAGACGTCCCCAGGCTGTACGTGTGTTGAACATGGAGGCACCATCCATTCTACGCTAGATCGGATCTTCTGTGATTTGAACCGCTGCGAGTACGACTCCATCATCTGCGTTCTTGTAACGCTTCCTCTTAGCCATCTTCAAAGGTACGAAGATGCACTCCCTCTCTCTCTAGTTGCTAGAATCTCCTAGATTGATCTTTGTGATATGTAGGAAAATTTTGAATTATTGCTACGTTCCCCAACAGATGCCGCACCGTACCTATATAGCCGAAACACAATAGGACACGGGAACCACAACTCAATTTCCCAAAGACCAAAACGGGTCAAAATTATTGGGGTTGGTAGCAGGTAAGCGATGGTGGTGCTTGCGGAAAGCGGTGGAGGTGGTTGATGAAGAAGCAACTGTCCCTAAGTATCCGAAACACCTTAGGAGACTCGAATCACAACTCAAACAACCACAAATGCTATGGGAAACAAAATGAGTTAAGTTGCGGAAGTTGGTGGTGGTATAGCGGATGATGTGGTGAAAGCCCTAAGCAAAGATGCAGAAGTTCGGAAAATTTGTTGGTGTCAAATGATGTTGGAACCTATCTAGATGGATGGGGGATGTCAATAGCTTCTCAATGAGCTAAAGAACGCAAAAATCGGACTCCGGATGTGGAAGTTATGGGGAAAACCGTCAATCAGCCGAAGCTGAAACTGGGAGGGGCGGTTGTACCGCTTGGAAGGGCGGTAGTACCGCTTGTGGATCCCAGCAGTAGTACCGCTTGGAGAGGGCAGTAGTACCGCTCGTGTCAGGAAAACTCTGAGATCCAAATCGGGGCGAAATTGGGGCGGAAATGGATGATTTCAGGGGCAAAATTGGGTGGATTTCGTGGATGGAAAGAGGTGAAACTTGAGGGGGAGCTAGATCCACTCGTGACAAAGCAAATCCATGGATAGAATCCAACAAAACTTCATCACACAAACAAATCACAAAAAAAATTAGGGCATTTTTAGTGGGGATTTTCAAAATTGGTGAAAAACACAACAAAATTAGGCTAGAAAAAGAGGGTAGGGGCTCCAAAATCGTGATCAACGTGGCTCTTGATACCAAAGATGATGTAGGGTAGAATCCTAGATGCCCGATCTTTCATGATTGGAGGGGATCCTACGAAGAACACGAAAAAACACGAGGGGAAAAACGAAGTGAACACGAGGGGAAGCACAAGAGAAATCACTCAACCAACAAAATCCAGTCATACATATGCTAGATTCTCGAAACACAAAGAGTGATACATGATTCAAAGTCAACAAAGGACGATACAAAAGGTCTTCTCCGTGAGGAGGTCTTGAAGGGTCTTCCCGTAATGGGGTCTTCAATCCACTTGGGGGATCTTCTCCGAAGAGGTCGTGAGCTCCGAGGAGAAGTAACCAAGTGGATGAGCAAAGCTCTATCTCAAATATGAGCTATCATAATGCTAACCCTATTACGGAGCTAGGGGACAAGTATATATAGTCCAAGGGGTAAGTGGGAGATACATGGGGTGAAACCCCTTTCACTGCGTGTAGGCAGGGCGGTTGTACCGATCATGGGGGCGGTTGTGCGGGTTCCTGGGGGTGTTCTCGGAAGGGGTAGCGGTTGTACCGGTGTTTGGAGCGGTTGTACCGGTCTTTTGGCTTTTACGGGGATAAGTCGGTGATGTACTAGCCTTGCACCGCTCGATTACAGAAGCTGGACCAGTAGTCGAGCGGTTGTACCGCTCAGGCGGTAAATGGGCGGTTGTATCGGTCCTTCTGGCCTGGGCAGATTGTCTTCATGCTCTCGATGTCCATCTTGCACCGTAACATCTCCTTGGTTGCTTCCTTGGTACCTAAGTACACAAAGCATCTCCTTTTGAGGTAGTAGCCATGTCTCAAGTGTGTCAAAGGGGAGTTCAACAAGGAGTTAACCTCGTTTTCGATAGCTCTCGCACGGGCTCTTGTCATTGGTCCAAGTGGTGTCGTGGAAGACGAAGGTAGGTCCATGGGATGACCGTAGGATGCTCCGTGGCTGGAGATGCTCTTAGAGCTCAGGGAAACAGTAAGAACCACGGGATGCCAGATTTAATGTTGTGACTTAGCACACAAACTCAACATAAATGAGTGTAGGTCCTTTAAGTATGTCTAGAGGGGGGTGATTAGACTACTTGACCAATTGAAAACTTAACCTTTTCCCAATTTTAGACTTTGGCAGATTTTAGCTATCTTTGCACAAGTCAAGCAATCTTCACACAATTCAAGCAAGCATGCAAAGAGTATATGAGCAGCGGAAATTAAAGCATGCAACTTGCAAGAATGTAAAGGGAAGGGTTTGGAGGATTCAAACGCAATTGGAGACACGGATGTTTTTGTCATGGTTCCGATAGGTGGTGCTATCGTACATCCACGTTGATGGAGACTTCAACCCACGAAGGGTAACAGTTGCGCGAGTCCACGGAGGGCTCCACCCACGAAGGGTCCACGAAGAAGCAACCTTGTCTATCCCACCATGGCCGTCGCCCACGGAGGACTTGCCTCACTAGCGGTACATCTTCACGAAGTAGGCGATCTCCTTGCCCTTACAAACTCCTTGGTTCAACTCCACAATCTTGTCGAAGGCTCCCAGGTGACACCTAGCCAATCTAGGAGATACCACTCTCCAAGAAGTAACAAATGATGTGTTGATGATGAACTCCTTGCTCTTGTGCTTCAAATGATAGTCTCCCCAACACTCAACTCTCTCTCATAGGATTTGGATCTGGTGGAAAGAAGATTTGAGTGGAAAGCAACTTGGGGAAGGCTAGAGATCAAGATTCATATGGCAGGAATGGGATATCCTGGCCTCAACACATGAGTAGGTGGTTCTCTCTCAGAACTGGTAAGTTGGAAGTGTAGGTTTGTTCTGATGGCTCTCTCCACGAATGAAGAGGAGGTGGAGGGGTATATATAGCCTCCACACAAAATCTAACCGTTACACACAATTTACCAAACTTGGTGGAACCGAATCAACAAACTTGGCCGGAGCGATTTAGTAAACCTAGTGACCGTTAGTGATTTCGGTGGGACCGACATGCAACTCAGTGGGACCGATATGGTTAGGGTTAGGGCATAATGTAATCTCGCTAAGACTGATTACACAAACTCGGTGAGACCGATTTTGGTAATTAGCTAACCAGAGAGTTGGTCAGGTAAACTCAGTGGGACCGATTCGCTCTTTTCGGTGAGACCGAAATGTTACGAAAGGGAAACAGAGAGTTTACATTGCAATCTCGGTGGGACTGATCGCTCACTTTGGTTAGACCGAAGCGTTACGAAGGGAAACAGAGAGATTACAATCCCATCTCGGTGAGACCGAGATCCCTATCGGTGAGACCGATTTGCCTAGGGTTTGTGGCAGTGGCTATGACATTTGAACTCGGTGGCGCCGGATAGAAAGAATCGGTAGGACCGATTTTGACTTTGGGTTTAGGTCATATGTGGATGTGAGAAAGTAGTTGAGGGTTTTTGGAGCATATCACTAAGCACTTGAAGCAAGAGGCTCATTAAGCAACACCTCATCCCTCCTTGATAGTATTGGCTTTTCCTATAGACTCAATGTGATCTTGGATCACTAAAATGTAAAATGTAGAGTCTTGAGCTTTTGAGCTTGAGCCAATCCTTTGTCCTTAATATTTTGAGGGATCCACTTTCATCATCCATGACATGCCATTCATTGAGCTTTCCTGAAATATTTGTCTTGGAATAGCATTAGCTCAATGAGCTATATGTTGTTATGAATTACCAAAACCACCTAGGGATAGTTGCACTTTCAATCTCCCCCTTTTTGGTAATTGATGACAACATATAGATCAAAGCTTCGACAAATGATAATAAGATTGAAAAACATCGTCGCTTTGAGAAGTATGTGATAAGCAAGAGCTCCCCCTAAATTTGTGCATATTTTAAGATTTGCTTTGGACTGTAAATGCACAAGGAATTAGGCTCATGGGTTACTCTTCCATGTCACATACATCTTGGTGGAGCGCTCAAAATAATAAAGATTGAATACATGCACTCATCACCAAGCAAAGTGAATGATCATATAAGGATAAGTAAGATAATATTATCTAACAAGCATAAGTATAGCTTATGATCAAACACATGATCATCAATGTCTCACAGATAATAGCATAGTATCTCAAGCAATCAAAAGCAAACAAAGTTCAACCACCAAAGCAAGAGAGAACAAAAGCAAACTCTCCCTCTCGAAGCCTATGATCTATACATTTTTCTCCCCCTTTGGCAACAAGTTACCAAAAAGTTCCTAGAAAATGCATAGTACTATATCGTCTGTCAGGCTTGGTCTTCAGTTGGTGGCGTAGAGATGGCTCCTTGGACGAAGACTTCAGTTGATGTGGATGGAGCTGAAGGAGTTGGTGCTGGAGCTGGTTGCACTAGAGTTGTAGCTGGTGCAGATGAAGTGACTCTGGTGTCTGTCACTGGCTCTGCTGCTGATCTCTGAGCTCCAGGCACTCTGGCAAATACATCAGTGGTTGTCCTTCCCTTCCTCTCCTGCATGTCATCCTGTAGTTGCTCCACAACTGACTGAATCTCAGTTACTTTGACATCTAAATCATAGAATATTTGTTCCATGATTCTTTCCAGGCTCTCCTGGTTTTGAGTTAGGGTGGCCAACCCCTTCTCAATCCTCAGAGTTGATGCTATCAAGTAACCAAGCTGGTCCTGCTTGTTCTTCAAAAAGTACTCAGATGCCTCCTCTTGAGTTGGCATCTTGGCAGCCTTCTCTTTCTTTGCTTTCTCCTTCTTCTCTTGAGCTTGTATTGATGATGGTTCATTCTCATTCAGCACAACTTGATTGTCCTCAAAGTCTGGATAGAGAGCAAAGTGTTCCTTATCCAACAGATATTTTCCTGTGCCCATCTTTGAGTTAATCAACTCCTAAATTTGTGGGGCATATCCACAACTTCTCTTTTGGTTTGCTGCTGTCCTCTTGATAGTCTCAACCATAAGGCTCATGACCTTGAATTTCTGTGGCACACCAAATATGTGTAGCAAATTAATTGCATGCCCTCTGATCATGTTGTGGTCACCTGACTTGGGCAAAAGAGTGTGACTTAGGATCCAGTTGATCGTTGGTAGCCCTGACAGAAGAAAATGGACTGACCCAAACTTGAAAGTCTCAAGAGCTTTGTCTGGGATCTCCTTGTACATATGTGACATAGAATTGTGACCCATCTTTTTCTTGGCATAAACGTCCAAGTCATCTTCACTCTCCTTTGGGGAATTGATCAGATTGGACCATTCCTCAATAGTTGATTGGTATCTCGTACCTTCAGACATCCAAATTATCCTGCCATCTGGATAGAAATGTGTTGTGGAGTAGAATTGCATAATGAGCTCATCATTCCAGTTTGTGAGCTTCTGCCCAACAAAGTCTACAACTCCACATGCACTGAAGCTGTCATACACTCCAGGATAATGTTCTTCATTCTCCTTTATGTAGGTCCAGTCGACCCACCTCATATCACACACTATAGGCTTCTTGTCCAACAAGATTGTCTCATAGAAATCCTGCTGTTCCTTTGTGTGGAACCTATAATCAACAGCAGTCCTTCTCCTGGTGGCATATGGATCTGACTCTCTCCATAGCCTCAACCCTGAGTCTCTCCTGGTATTCATGTCCTCAACCATAGGATGAGCACCATTGTGGTCTGGAATCTTGGGTTTGAGCTTCATCGGGACTTGTCCTTCATCATTTTCCTCAGCAGCAACTTCAGGCATTGGGGCCTTGTTCTTCTCAGCAGCTGGTATACTCCTGGTATTCCTCTTTGGTGCACTCTTGGGCTTGGAGGCAGCTTTGGGTGCTTCTTTGGGCTTTGATGTTGCAGCCCCTGGCTTTATAGCATCACCCATCAGCTTCTGTGCCTTGGGTGCTGGTGCAGCAACTTCTTCTTCCTCCTCCTCTTCCATCATGGAAGGTTGTCCAACAACTCTGGCCATGGTCTTTCTGACCCTTTCATTCCTCTTCTTTCCTTCTGTAGTTGGCTCTTTGGGATCAGGTTTTTCAGGTACTTGTGTTGATCCTCTGACCTTCAGCATAGGTGTCCTCTTGGTAGGGACCTTCCTATTAAGTCCAGGCTTTGTGGTCTTTGCTGAGCCATACTCCTTTTTGAGCACTACCTTCTTGGAAGTAGCCTCATCTTCAGCTGCCACATAGTCCTCATCCTCAGAGTCTGAGGTTCGCTTCCTTCTGGCTCTTGTGGCTGCTTTCGGCAAATTGCAAGGAGTGCTTCTGCTGCCATCATCTGAAGTGCTAGAGGGAGTAGTGCCCTCACTCATGTGAATCTGCTCTTCTTCCCTGTTCTGGCTGTCACTTTGGTCTGGCATGTTGAATACACTAACTGCTGACCCTGTGAATAGTTATAGATGAGATAGAATGGATGAGCATCACAAAATGCAGAGATTTTTGCAGAAGAATGATTCAAAAACTTATTTTCAGTTTTCCACAGAAAGCATTTCGGATCAACCGATTTTCAAACTCGGTGATACCAAAGCAGTTTTGGAACCTAAACAAGTGAACTCGGTCAGACCGAGTCACAGTTCGGTGGCACCGAGACTGCTAGGGTTTCACCAAATTCTAAAATCGGTCACACCGATTAGCAATTCTCGGTTAGAACGAGAGTTACTAGTGCAATGGCGTTAGCCGAATCGATGGGACCGAGTTTTTCAACTCGGTGGGTCCGAGATGGTTTCGGCGGAAACCTAACCCTAAATTTTCAAATCACATCTATTCTAAGGATTGTTTTGACTGGATAGAGGTGTTTCAATCGTGGCAAGAATCATAATGAACACAATGTGCTGAGAATCAGACAAGAATAGCACTGTGAACGAGTTCATACCCTAGTTCGGCGATGAACTCGCTATGGCGGCAACGGCGGAGATGAAATCCGTTGACAGCGGCGGAGACCAGCGACAGGAGGCGGCTGGCGACGAAGTCGACGATCCGGAGACCTAGAAGGCAGAGCAAGCTATGCGCGGGCGAAGAGGTTTGGAGAAAGTTTTCCAAAAAAATTCCCGTGTGAATATATAGCCCGACACTGTCGGTGTGACCGAGTGGAACGACTCGGTGGCACCGAGATGCATAACTATTGACAGTTATAGCAACTCGGTGTGACCGAAAAGTTCAAATCGGTTGCACCGAGATTGAAAACCTAGATCGACTTAGTGATCTTGGTATGACCGAAATGGAAGAATCGGTCCGAACCAAAAGCACAAAGAAGTTTTGGAAGTTTAAGTCTATGACGAATCGGGGACTCCGAGTGCTCCTCACACAGAGTGGTTCGAATCTGACTTGATCAAATTTTGTGATGTAGCATGAATAGAGTTTGAGACGAGAAAAGCATAGATAGTTAGAGAAGGTTCTTAGGCATTCTTGTCCATCCACTTGGCCAAAGAAAAAGAAACCAATCAATCAACTCAACAAATGGATGTCCTCGAATGAGTAAAATATGCAACCAACATGCTCACACAATAAAATGGCAAATGAAATATGTGGCAAAGCATGCACAACCAATTCTAGCATCTATCAAACAATTTGCGATGACTAGGTCATCTATATATGAGTATATTGACTTAGAAGTCAAATGAGAACATTTGATCATAGGTCATACTCATCGTTTAAGCTCAAGTGGGGTTACCACTTTTACATAATGCATTGATGGGTTCACATCATTAGAGTTGCTTTGACTCAATTCTTAGAGTTAAGCTCCCCCTAGATGTCAGATCCCCCCTTTAGAGGAATGAACTAACCTTGGGTTTTGTCGATGATGACTTCATGTAGGTGTTGAAGATGTGGATGCTCAATGTTGATCTAGATCATTTGGAGCAATCCTTTGGAGTGAGTTGCACTTTCAATACCTACATGGGTTAGTCCCACAAGGAACAAACAAGAATATCCATAGACATAGAGTGATGCACACACAAGATGATGTCCATGAAAACATTAGGTTACCTTGTCCCTTGCCTTACCAACATGAGGATTTGTGACTCCTTGAACTAGTGCAAGATATGGAAGTTGATTGCACTTGTCCTTGCCATAATGATATGAGTGAAGAATGTTGGCGGAGTCACCCTCAGGAACACTCTAGTTCTTCTTCTTCGGGATCCACATCATCTTGATGGGAATCCTTGGAGTTGTAGTTGTACTTGATGAAGTAGAACTTGACGTAGTCTTGGGAACCCACTTGACCAAGGCCTTAGGTGCTTCTTCAAATGCATCAATCTCCTCTTGAAGCTTGTCATTGCCTTTGTTCTTGTGGTCTTGTGGTGGAAGATCATCTTGTGCTTGTGTTCCCTTGAAGGAAGTAGGATCATACTTCTCTTGTTGAGGAACAAACTTCGTCTTGGGGTATTGATCTTCTTCCCACTCAACTCCATTGGCATTGAACTTTCGTTCAAAACCAACACCTTGATTCTTCCGGTGCCTTCCTTGCTTGCGTACAATTTCCTCGAATTGCTTACTCCCGGCAAGGCTCTTGTATACACCTTTCTCTATAATTCCCTTCAATAAGATATTTTCTTGCTCAAGTGTAACTTGGCTAAGAGAATCATTAGTGGAATCAAGAGAACTACTAGAAGCAACAATATTGGATTTAGCATGATGATTGTTACTACTAGAGGAAGAATCTTTCTTGTTCTTGTTAATGGAATTGACTTGAGGCATGTAAGTAGATAAGAGTAAATGCTTGGCCATGTAAGAAGAACTTTTCTTACGGAGATCATCAGTGATTGACTTTAAGAACTCATGCTCTTGCTCAAGATTGAGCTTTTCAAAGCATAACTTCTCATGAGCCCTTAAAAGTTCTCGATGATCTTCTAAGATAGTTTCATGAGCTAACTTAAGAGTCTTTAGTTCTTTAGTTAGAAGCTCAATCTTCTCCTTATCATTGTCATTCGTTTTATCTTGATTAGCATGATTAATTGACGCTTCATCATAGTATTCATCACTAGAGTTGTCAATAAGTAAAAAATCATCACCTAACAAGTCATCTTCATCACTATTAAAATCAACATACTTGGGGTGTGTTACCTTAGGACCTTTGGCCATGAAGCATCTTCCAATTCCTTCATTTGGTGAATCAAATATGTCGTAGGAGTTGGTTGACACAAGTGCTAGACTGGCAACACCTTCATCTTGAGTATGTTTGGAGTCGGAGTGATAGCTTCTCTCAGAGTGATTGTCGGAGTCGGAGTCGGATACCCATTCACCAACATGAGCTTGATGTCTTTGTTTTGTGTAGCTCTTTGATGACTTGTCCTTCCTTTCTGAATCCTTGCTTCTCCGTGAGGGTCTTCGTTCATAACGATCATCTCTACTCCTTCTCTCTCTTGGTGGTGATTCTTCTCTTCTACTTCTTATTTTTGGAGAATCTTGTCTTCTTTTGTAGGGTGTCGTACACTCATTGGAATAGTGTCCGGGTCTCCCACAATTGTAGCAATTGCGCTCTCGACTAGAAGATCTTTTGTCATTATAGGACCTTGACTTAGAGCTTCTTTCTTTTCTTCTACTCTTGTGGAATTTGTTGAAGTTCTTCACCATTAAGCTCAATTCTTCATTGAAGGTTTGTTTCTCACTTGATGATGTGGGGGCTTCACATGAGGCTTTGTAAGCACCACTTGACTTGTGGTGAAGTTCCTCCTTATCCTTGAGTGACATCTCATGAGCAACAATTCTTCCAATGACTTCCGTTGGCTTGAGATCTTTGTAATTTGGCATCATTTGGATCAATGTGCACACGGTATCATATTTTCCATCCAATGCTCTTAGGATCTTCTTGATGATGAATCTGTCGGTCATCTCTTCACTTCCTAAGCCGGCAAACTCATTTGTGATAAGAGCAAGCCTAGAGTACATTTCAGCGACACCTTCACCATCCTTCATTTTGAACTTGTCAAGCTAACTTTGGAGCACATCCAACTTGGATTCCTTGACGGAGTCGGTACCTTCATGCATATCAATCAAAGTATCCCAAATTTCCTTTGCATTCTCAAGATTGCTGATTTTGTTGAATTCTTCGGGGCACAAGCCATTGAAGAGAATATCACAAGCTTGAGCGTTGTATTGCAGCATCTTCAATTCATCCGCACTAGCTTCAAAGTTCGGCTCTCTCCCATCAAAGAATTCACCTTGCAAGCCAATACACACAATAGCCCAAACAGCGGGGTTATGTCCAAGAATATGCATTTTCATCTTATGCTTCCAACTAGCAAAATTAGTGCCATCAAAGTAAGAACCTCTACGGTGATAATTTCCCTCGCTAGACCCCATACTCTCCTAGGTTTTGAAACCAAGGCTATGACCACCAAAAGCTATGGAAATCAAAGCAAATGGAGACCAAGGCTCTGATACCACTTGTAGGACCTTGAAGTATGTCTAGAGGGGGTGATTAGACTACTTGACCAATTGAAAACTTAACCTTTTCCCAATTTTAGACTTTGGCAGATTTTAGCTATCTTTGCACAAGTCAAGCAATCTTCACACAATTCAAGCAAGCATGCAAAGAGTATATGAGCAGCGGAAATTAAAGCATGCAAATTGCAAGAATGTAAAGGGAAGGGATTGGAGGATTCAAACGCAATTGGAGACATGGATGTTTTTGTCGTGGTTCCGATAGGTGGTGCTATCATACATCCACGTTGATGGAGACTTCAACCCACGAAGGGTAACGGTTGCGCGAGTCCACGGAGGGCTCCACCCATGAAGGGTCCACGAAGAAGCAACCTTGTCTATCCCACCATGGTCGTCGTCCACGAAGGACTTGCCTCACTAGCGGTAGATCTTCATGAAGTAGGCGATCTCATTGCCCTTACAAACTCCTTAGTTCAACTCCACAATCTTGTCGGAGGCTCCCAAGTGAGACCTAGCCAATCTAGGAGACACCACTCTCCAAGAAGTAACAAATGATGTGTTGATGATGAACTCCTTGCTCTTGTGCTTCAAATGATAGTCTCCCCAACACTCAACTCTCTCTCATAGGATTTGGATCTGGTGGAAAGAAGATTTGAGTGGAAAGCAACTTGGGGAAGGCTAGAGATCAAGATTCATATGGTAGGAATGGAATATCTTGGCCTCAACACATGAGTAGGTGGTTCTCTCTCAGAACTGGTAAGTTGGAAGTGTAGGTTTGTTCTGATGGCTCTCTCCACGAATGAAGAGGAGGTGGAGGGGTATATATAGCCTCCACACAAAATCTAACAGTTACACACAATTTACCAAACTCGATGGGACCGAATCAAGAAACTCGGCCGGACCGATTTAGTAAACCTAGTGACCGTTAGTGATTTCGGTGGGACCGACATGCAACTCGGTGGGACCGATATGGTTAGGGTTAGGGCATAACGTAATCTCGGTAAGACCGATTACACAAACTCGGTGAGACCGATTTTAGTAATTAGCTAATGAGAGAGTTGGTCAGGTAAACTTGGTGGGACCGATTTGCTCTTTTCGGTGAGACCGAAATGTTAGGAAAGGGAAACAGAGAGTTTACATTGCAATCTCGGTGGGACCGATCGCTCACTTCGGTTAGACCGAAACGTTACGAAGGGAAACAGAGAGATTACAATCCCATCTCGGTGAGACCGATTTGCCTAGGGTTTGTAGCAGTGGCTATGACATTTGAACTCGGTGGCGCCGGATAGAAAGAATCGGTAGGACCGATTTTGACTTTGGGTTTAGGTCATATGTGGATGTGAGAAAGTAGTTGAGGGTTTTTGGAGCATATGACTAAGCACTTGAAGCAAGAGTCTCATTAAGCAACACCTCATCCCTCCTTGATAGTATTGGCTTTTCCTATAGACTCATTGTGATCTTGGATCACTAAAATGTAAAATGTAGAGTCTTGAGCTTTTGAGCTTGAGCCAATCCTTTGTCCTTAATATTTTGAGGGATCCACTTTCATCATCCATGACATGCCATTCATTGAGCTTTCCTGAAATATTTGTCTTGGAATAGCATTAGCTCAATGAGCTATATGTTGTTATGAATTACCAAAACCACCTAGGGATAGTTGCACTTTCAATGAGTCCAGATCACAATTAATTGAGTTGAAGAGCGTGCACCTGCCCAACTAAATCAATACTAAAACAGGCTGCCTGTTTGCAGGCTTGGAGCATGCTGCAGCGTACAGCTGCATTCCAGTAGAAAACATGGCAGCAAAAAGAAAAAGGATTCTACACATTAAGGCGGAAGTATCCAACATCGAGCTGACCAGGTTCGGTACTTTAAAGCTTCACAGCACACACAGATAAATAATTCATCTTCGAAAACTATAGAAATTTCTCATAAATGTCACTAGGCTATTTCTACAAGCAAACCGTGAAATGCATTCACCACCTAAAATGAAGATAATTCATCTTAATCCAGCCAACTTGGCACCAGGAAACCCAGGATATCGGAGGCCTTCACACTGCAGTCACAAGGAGGAGGGGGAGAGAGGGAGGATCGAACCAATCATCCAATACACGCGAGAAGGATCCCTCCTCTCCTCTCTGGACCTTTGGCGGCACCTCATGTCTGTGCCCCTCCTCCTCTCCGAGCTCGGCTCCCCCCCCCAGCGCAACAGCAAGGTGAGGCTCCTGTCCTCGTCTCACCTCTGCCCCACCCTCATCTGCTCTTTCTTCCATCCCCCTCCTAGTGCACTATTTCTCCCGGTAGTGTACCTAGATGTGCTCTTGGTTGTTTGCCTGCTCCTTCTTCTCTCCATCTGTTTCCTCCCAAATCTGCTTCTTCACCCACAAGGCAGCAGCCCCAACACTGCTACTCCCCTTCCCCACGCTTGATCTGGTTGCTCTAGTGATTTGGCTTTTCTCTCTTTTCTTTGATGGCTGATTGTGCCTTCTCTTAGTGTTGCTGCAGTAGCCAGGTATCCCTGATCCGATGGATCCTGTGGCTGGTAATGCTTATGATCTATCCAATGATTCAGCTATGCTTCGGGAAAAGTTATTGTGTTGTGCAACCTGTGGTGCATGTATGTTAATGCTAGTTGTTAAACCTCCAATTGCTAGTTGTTAAATCTCCTAATTGGCTGCCATATGTTATTTATTTATGGGCGCCGATAAGTGCCACACGTGTGGACGTTAGGGAGACTACCCATACATTTGGTGTGGTGTATAAGACGGACAGCCCACACACCTACATATGGGCATAAATGTGTGGTGTATAAGAGGAATAGCCCACACACCTACGTGTGGGCAAAACAAGTAATGCCTACACACCTCTTTTTTCCCTCCCGATCCCTCTCACACGTGTGCGTGTGGGCGAAGTAGATAACACCCACACACCCCATATGTCAGGCCTCGTACCTCGTGGTCCCGCACGCCACGCGTGACAGTCATCGCGCGCCCGCAATTGCCATGGTCCAGACCCTCGTCCATGTTCGTTTAACTGCAGTTGCCATGTCGGACTACTGCAGTTGTCATGGTTGCTCAACTGTAGTTGCCATGTATGGTCTGGTCTACTGTAGTTGCCATGATTTCAAAATTTTAGGAGTTGCCACATACTAACATTAGGTAGTTGAGAGAGTTGACATGTGCTCACAAGCATGCTAGAGCAGTTGCCATGTAAAAAGGAAGAGTTGCCATCTGCTTACGTGCACGTTAGGGCAGTTGCCATGTACCATGCAAAAACACATGGCAACTTGGTAAAGAGAGAGTTGTCATCTTCTTACGTGCACACTAGGCAGTTGCAGTGTACCCTGCAAAACACATGGCAACTCGGGTAAAAAGAGAGTTGCCACCTGCTTATAAAGCACACTAGGGCAGTTTCCATGTGCGCTGCAAAACATATGGCAACTAGCAGCTTGAGTGTGGGAGAGGAGACGGGCGTGTGGGTGAGATGGCAAATGCCCACACATTAGCCCTTGTGCATGCATGGAAAGTGGTGTGTGGGCGAACTGCTGAACGCCCACACACCAGCCCCTTCCATGTGGTGAAACGGTCGTGTGGGCGACCGGGTGAACACCCACACACCAGGCTAGTCCTGCGTGGCACTAGAAACATGCCAAGATTCGTGCGCTCACGGACGGATGCGGATCCACGCGTGTGGGCGAGATGCAAACGCCCACACATGTGGGCGTTAACATTTCCGATATTTATTTGTCTACAAGGCATCACCTCACCTTACGTCTTAAGCGCTTCAAAGGTGAGGCAGTGGTACAGCGCCTCACCTTACCGCCTTACAAACTGTCGGTGTACAAAAAGAGGGGTACACTTTTTGTACCCCTATAACTGTGCACGGGCAGTCTGAGCCACGGACTCCACCACACCGAGCAAGGCGAGGGAGGTGAGCCAAGCTAAGGCCGAAGCTCGAAAGGAGCAGAACGACGCCAAGACCAAGACCACAAAGAGCAAAGGGGACGAAGCGGACTCCCCCGGCAAGATCCTTGCCGGGGGGCGGTTTTAGCAAGCCCGGCAAGACCCTTGCCGTGGCAGCTCGCCCCACACCTAAGGAGCGAATCACCCTTGAGTCCACTGCCCCCATGGGGCAAGGATTCGGGGGATATCCCCGTGGTGGCATGCAGATCTTTGTGAAGACATTCAAGATCAGATACACACTATAGAAGATGACGACCCTTGGCGGGATCCCAGCCAAGGAAGACCACAAGACCCCCGGCAGGAGCCTTGTCGGGGATGATAGCAGACGCCACGGCAAGACCCTTGCCGGGGCTACGACGAGGCCCTTGCCAAGGACACCCGTAGAGCCATCGTCAGGCCCACGCCAATTCCGAACCCTCCACCACCGTTCGCATGCGGCTGCTGACCCAACCAGTTGGGCAAGCACCTGCGTGGCAGCAAGCAGATCTTCGTGGAGACCCACCGCTGCGCCACCTCAGCTGCCTGCCTGCCTACATGGCACCACAGGAACCGCTGGCCAGGGCGCGTGTCGACTCGAAAGGGAGCGGCGACGGATGAGACTGGGCTCTCCCCCGTCCCCGATAAAGCAAGGACACCTAAGCAAGACGCATTAAATGTGCCTTGTCATGTAATGCGAGGGATAAACTCGTATCACTATGCCCTTTTCACCTCCTGTGTGCCACTGTGGTGACCCCTTTCCCTATAAAAGGAGGCCCAGGGCGACCAGGAGGGGGATTCGGCTTTTTGGAGCTCTTCACGCCCCATTGCTAGCTCAAGAACACAGATAAACAAATCACCAAAGCAGGAGTAGGGTTTTACGCATCCTCGCGGCCCGAACCTGGATAAAGAATCCGTGTGCTGTCTGTTTGATCCGCCCTTCTCACAACCCCGCGCCTCGCAACCGTAGTAGGGATTCCCATGATCCCATAGGTGTCGTCCTCGCACCGACACAAACATTGATGATTATTAGAACAATACGGTTCCCCTTCACATTATAAGGGTACAGATATATGATGGTCGCTTCAGTGTACAGTACAACATTTCCAGGGACCAGTTAATCTAATAAAGGTAATGATAATACACCTGTATTCTGTAAGAGGTACTGACGCGGAGCTAGATATCTATCCTTGTCTATAAATCATGTCCAATGGAAGATCATCGGTATGCTGAGTTAGAGCCAAGTCAAGCTGAAAAAAGTTCAGTTACTCACTGTTTTATATCCTCAATTCCTTGCTTACGACGTTGTATCTGGCTCTCAAGGAGGTGAACCAATGTTGCTCTTGCCTAAAAGAAATTTTAAAATGAGTTATGGTAGTGAATTGCAGAAATAAATTATTCACATAAAATAAAAACTGGGGTTCATACCTGGTGTGGCTGCAGGGAATTAAGAAGATGGTGTAAGTTCTTGAAGATGAGTGAAATGTCTTCGACCCTGCGAGCATACTAAGATGGTCTCTCCACTAAAATATCCGCTAGCTCCAAGATATGGAGTTGAAGCTCTCTGTTGAGTGTCCTTAGCTCCTTCTTGAAGTCTGAAGGATAATCAGCTTAGCAAATATCCATCCCACTACATCAAACAAGACAAACAGTACTTTTGCGCTCGAAGTATATAAGAAGTCCAATGTTCAGAAAATCATTAACTAGTGGCTGCTCGGTCAGCTAGCAAGTAGGGGATTCATAGGCGAATTAGTCATTTAATTGGCCGATAAATGAGTTAATAATCGGCTACTCAGTGACCCACTGAGCAGGGATTAATCAGCCAGTTAACTGATTTATTGGCTGGTATTTTGAACAATAAGAACAACCACTTTGGCACTTTGGTTTGTCATAATTTACGACAGTAGCCTGGGAGTGCGGTGGGTTGGCTCTCCACTACCCTGTGGCAACCGCCCCACTCCACCAATCCAGCTCCCTGCATTCCTGGTTGGCATCTTGCTCCATCGACCGACCGATTTCGCCAATCCGGTGTCCTGGCTCCTCTAATCAGAGCACTACCACCATGACCGCCCTTCTGCACCAATCCCACGTCATGCACGTCATGGGGAAAAGGAGGAAAGTTGCAGTAGAGGGAGTGATGGCAGAAATGTCAGTTACCCAACCCACGTGCGGGCGCTCTAACGGCATCCCACGAGCGTGGACGCCCCTAGTTCTCGATGCCCACGGCTTGTGCCGCCAAGGCACCAAGAGTCCGGAGTGGAGCTGGGAGATGACCTAGACCCATGATTAATGAAGAAGCAAGGAAGATTTCAAGACACAACGTCGATTCCCGGCAGGTTCAGCGGGCGCGTCTGTGCATTGTTGGACCTAGCCCAACGACGCCCGGCGACACGTGTGGTATAGGCCCGGGGGCTCCCGTCGGTGCAACAAACATGGGCGTTTGCTGCCCTAACTTATGCACAAACGTATTGCAACTCCCCCGACAAGTATCAAGTTTTATACAAAACCAGACTAGAGAAGCCGCTCTTCGTGAGATCAAGGAGAGCATTAAGAATACCAAGTCTTGGATCTAGCTACAGGATCTGCAACATAAGCAACCAACTCCGGCAGGAATGAGCCGGTGAGACAAGGCCTGGCAAGCCCCTCGACCGCGGACTTCCTACCAAACGCCAACGCCCCACCTCTCCGGCCAGCTGGTCGCTGATCAGTGAGGTGTGGAGCCCGCAGGTGGATATGTGGAGGCAACCCGTACGTCTGAGCTTGCTGGGGAGAGCTATTACCGTTATTGACACCCATCCTAATGGCGTGTCAAGCTAATAGGAGGCAGTTGGGTGAGCGGTGCGACAGCCTTGCCGGGATTCCTCTTCCACACGACACCTAGCAATGCATTTAATGCCTTTTGAACTAACTAGCAGATTAGATATGATAGTTCTGTATCAGTCTAGTCACCTTGTAATGACCTTTTTGTCACTGTGATAACCCCTTGAGCTATAAAAGGATGACCAAGGCAACCTTTACAGGGGTTCGAACCCTTGACAACCCTCAAGCATAGGTATCCATGCAGCTACCCTCTCTTAGCCACTTGCCGGGGGAGAGCGCTCCGTGTATTTGTGCTCATCACCATCTAATACATCGAAGCATGAGTAGGGTTTTACGCTTCTCAGCAGCCCGAACAAGGGTAAAACTATGGCGCCTCTTGTTGCCCTTGCTCTTTGCGTTGATTGCTCCCCCTTGCCGAACCAGCAAAGGGGTTGCCTAGCCCCATAGATCACCGATAGGGTGTCGCGCATCATGGGCCGGTGGCTAGGTGCGGACTCCCTCGACCTCTCTACACCAAGGTCCGGCAGGGTGGCAGCTCTTGGCAGCTTCCTACGATGAGGCATCTCATCCTGATGTTGCGATGTGACTGTCAGATTGAAGACTGCAGGATTTGGTTGCCAGGATGGTGGTTGTGTGGAGTTGCAATGAGGGAAGGTGGGCTGCTAGATTGATTGTCGACCAAAGGATGTTGAGGGTTGGGTGAAAACCTGTTTTGTCCATGGTCAGAGCCTGTGACGGCGGCGTCCGTGGACACTGTAGCCTTCTTGAAGGTATCGGCGAGATGCTCTCTCTTCCTCTGCGAGGGACAGCTCTGGGGGAAACCCCAGACCTAGAGGGTCGGTCGTTGGTGGTGCCTTGGCGTTGTTCCCCTCTTGAGGGCATCGATTTTGGAGTTTAATCCGGTTAGAGGGACCAATGGGTGTGTTGGGAGGTTGGGTGGTGGAAGGCGTTGGTATGGTGTTGAGGCTTATGTGGCAACGATGATGGGGCAAGTGAAGTCGGAGGCATTGCAGTGGTTGCGGTAGTCAGCTCTTCTCCAACGTGTTCGTGTGATTACCTCGGCTTGTTTGTTGTGATGAAGTCGGAGCTACGGTGGCGGTGCCCCTATGGCAACGATGACATGCAACAGGTGGTTTGTTCGGTGGTCTTTCACGACGCCATCCTTGCTTAGTTCCCCTTCGGATCTCTCCTTCAGAGTCGAAGCTGTGTTGCCCTCGACGTGGGTGGCTGAGTTCTGGCACGGGCCTTCATGTATTTCTGCACGACCTCTACAGTGAGGGTTGGGTCGGCGTTCGTCCATAGTGAAGTCAGAGTCGCTTGCTCAGAGATTAGGGATAGTGATGACGCCTGTTTGGGGAAAGTGATGACGATGACGCTTGTGTGCTAGCTCGATGAGGCACTCTTTGTATAGGTGTGTGTGAGCTATTTGTATGTGCCGCTTAGCTGTTTGTGACGGTTTTCACCCGGTTTTTCATTAATTAACCAGGTAACTCTTTTCTGCTTAATTAATGGATGAGGAAATTTTTTTGCCTTTGTTTAAAAAAACATTTAGATAAACAATTGAAGCGTTTTTCATAGAGAAAAATATTGAAGCATTGTAGTAGTTGAGTCTCGGCAAGCAAATCTGTAGATCCCACGAAATAGGAGTAGTATACATGATTATTTTTTCTCGAATACGCACGAGTGTGCGTATCATATTTTATAGAAGAGTGGGGGAAGAGCCTGAACCACCATAGATGTTACAAAGTTTTAAACGCTACAGTAACACCTGCACATAATGTACAATCCACCGCTCCACCTACAAACGCGACAGTCGGGACTACTCACTCCCTACCCACCCTACCAGAAGATCGAGCATGCTATCCACTTCGCCCTTCAATAAGCTCGACTGCTGCCAAGCCTTACCTTCCGTGACGATGTGCCCAACTACCTGCTGTGGTGATGGAGCAGCGCAGTCGAACACAATTGCATTCCTATTCTTCCACAACTCCCAAAGCCCTAGGGTGAGGACCGCCCATAGCTCCTTCAGCTTGCGGACACTCGACATTCGCTTAACACACCAATCCTTTAGGTTGTCTTGGGTCGTTGGGGACCACTGCGGCTTCCCCAGGGCCGAGCACAGAGTTCTCCAAACTGTTCTAGCAAACACGCATATCAGCAAGATGTGATCAATGGTCTCGTCCTCCTGGTCGCAGAATGGGCAAGCATCTAGATGCGGGAGACCCCGACTGGCAAGTCTGTCTGAAGTCCAGCATCTATTTCGCATAGCTAGCCAGGTGAAGAAGCGGCACCAAAGAGGAGCCCGAGATCGCCAGGAAAAATCCACCGTCGGCGCCACCTCCCTACCAGCGAACCGTGCCGCATAGGCAGACCGAATCGAAAATTGGCCGTTTGTTTCCCAGGCCCAAGTGATGGCGTCGGGGACGTGCTCCTGGAGTTGGATCCCTTGTAGTCTCTGCCAAATCTCCAAATAGTCCACCAAAGCCTCGTAGGCCATGCCGGGGCTGATGTCCCGAGTCCAGGATCCCATTGAAATAGCTTCATGCACTGTGTGTGTGCTCCTTGCTCGCTTCGAGATCCTTTCATAGATTCCAGGGGCAAACTCCTGAATTCGCATCCCATGTAGCCATTGCTGGAATTTAGTCTATTTTGGACAGCCCAATAACTATTTCAGAAATTCCTAAATAAATCCTAGAGGCCCACTTAGCCCATGTGTGCAAGGCAAGGGATACTACTAATGTTTAGTCCCACATTGCTAGTTGAGTGGGAGTTGGACCTCCTTATAAGGGAGGCTCTTTCCCCACTTGTATGAGCATGAGAACAAGAGGGACATCCACGCGCGCTCCTCCTCCGCCGCCCGCCTCGCCACGCCACGCCACGCCACGCCACGCCACGCCACGCCACGCCACGCCATGCCACGCCACGCCTCGTCACGACACACCACGCCGCGGGTTGCGGGAATGAGCCGGCCGATGTCTAAATTTTTGTCACGCACTACGTCTATACGAAAGGTTACTCGGAAGCTGAAACATTTTTTCTGTAGTGGACACTGAATCCGAACGGCGCGTCTCTTCGGCTGCTGCCTATTCGTTTTGTCTCCCGCGTTCCCTTCAGCTCCCGGCGCAGCCTCTCGCCTCCTTCTCTTATGCCTATAAAAGGGAGGTCGCTCCTCTCAGAGAGACGCACCAGAATCTCTTCTCCTCTCGCCACAAGTTCCTGAGCATTACGCTGCTGTTACGTTCTTCCTCATCCCGCCTTGTGGCGTGCCCCGTAGGTCAGGGCAGTAGGCCTCCGGAACTGCACCTTTTGAGTCCTGTAGGGAGAAGGGTGATAAGGTTTTTGGGGAGCGCTCTGCGCGACTGCTGACTTCTTCGTCACGGACGCCCCAGACTCCGACGACTACTTCCCCGACATTGACAACCTCCTCGACGACATGGAGGACACCGACCCCAAGTCCAGTGCCTCTGCTCCGGCTGCTGTCCAGTGCGTGTTCTTATCTTTCCTGTTAGAAGTCCTGCAACAGTTCCTTCTTCTAGTGTTTGCCCTACACATGTTAGGCTCTACTTTATATGTGCATCTTGATCTACTGTCTACTCTAGATTTGATCGGTCTAGCTCATATATGCAGATATGATTTACCTTCTCTTTTTCAAATCGCATGGCTTGTTTTATGACTACTATACTAGTCATGCTTTATCAAGTATTTCTGGTAATAAAATTATGTGGTAAATTGCTCATATTTCCAACAATCCAAAAACCTTATTATAGGCAATTTACCTCGAATGGTTTTGCTGCTTCCATGAGACCTCCTATGTTTGAGGGTATCCACTATAAGAGGTGGCGCGTGAGAGCAGTCTCATGGTTTCAAAAAATGAGCAATCTCATGGCGTCATAGCAACCATGAGTTGCTATGACGCCACTCTTGGAAAACCTGAAGGAGAGCAAGATGCCCAACAGGCACAAGCTTTTCAAAAAATGGATACTTTGTTTAAGGCTGCTCTCTTGAGTGTTCTCGGTGAGAACATAGTTGATGCTTATGCGTCAATTGATAATGGAAAAGATATGTGGGATGCACTCGAGGCCAAGTTTGAGGTCTCGGATGCTGGCACTAAGCTGTACATCATGGAGCAATTCTATGACTACAGGATGACTGAAGAGCGCTCCGTGGTTGAGCAAGCTCGTGAAATACAGTCATTTTCTAGAGAACTTGAGCACTTCAATTGTATCCTATCGGACAAGTTTGTTGCCGGGGGTATCATCACTAAGCTTCCTCCTTCATGGAGGAACTTTGCTACCTTACTGAAGCATAAGAGACAGGAGTATTCCGTCCCGGATCTCATTGGTACTCTTGATGTGGAAGAAAAGGTGAGAGCAAAGGACACACGTGCTCAAGGTATTGAGGGAGGATCTAGTGCCAATCTGGTACAGAAGAAAAACTTCCAGTCCCACAAGTTCAAGAACAAGGGCAAGCTTGATGGTAAAGCAAAGTTTGATGGGAAGAATAAGGTTGTACAACACACGAACTTCAAGAAGAAGAGTGACAAGAAGAAAGGTGCTTGTCATGTGTGTGGAGATCCTGATCATTGGGCTCCTACTTGTCCTAATAGCTATGACAAGCGTCATCCTGGGAAAGGCAGCAAGACCGCTAATGTTGTCATCGGAGACATTGACATGAAGGATGCTGGGTATGGTATATTTCCCACTATTCTTTTAGTATGTCATTCTCCTGATTGGTTGATTGACACGGGTGCTAATGTGCATGTATGCGGTGATATTTCCATGTTTTCGTCTTATCAGATCGTAGGGACTTCAACCGTGCTGATGGGAAACGGTTCAAGTGTTAGAATAAATCTGAGGCCTACTGTCGATCATCCAAGGACCAAGCAATCACACGAGGCACGACACCGAGATTTGTTAACGAGGTTCACCGATATGGCTACATCCCCGGGGGATGACTACGGGCACTCCTCCCCGTGACACCGTCACAATACCGCACACCGGCCACCCGGGCGCCGGCATACGCCGCCGGCTCCCCCTTGCGCACCTGTGCTATTATGTTGGCATAGGTTACATCGTGTGTCTACCCCTGCTATATATGAGAGGCCTAGGATACAGGTGTCATACTAGGACACGACTCCACATCCTATGTAAACATAATACAACTCATAGTCCAACTATAACCTACCTTGTACACTATATTCGACACAACACCAACAAACTCCACCTTGGCGAATATACTCCACCACCCTGGATTTGTCCATGCGTCAAACTTCCATGTACATTGGACTTGAGCTTATCCCATGAGCACTGCTGCTACTCCAAAGACTCCATATGAATCCACCCGCAACTTGTAGTCCCTTCTTTTCTTGACCCCAGTCAATGCTCGAGTGAAAATTAAGTTCCTTGTAACTCTAGTTTGTGCTCCCAACTTCCAGAGTATCCGTCCGGTGCCATCACACACTGATCACTGACATGCGTGAAAGTGAACAACTCACATATTGGGTGTCACACATAAGAGTTACCTGAACTCAATATCACCGCTCCTTTCTTCACCACCTGTCTGAAACTTGAAGGAATTTGACCATTGCTTGTAATCATCCCGAGTCATATTCGCAGTTGCTCCACCACATGTATGACCACCAGAGCCCTGGCCCGTCTCCATGTCCTGTGCTAACCGCACGCCTCGCCGCTATTACCGCGTTGAGCCTCCGCTGTCCCGGTTGAGTCTCAAGGGTCGCAAAACCCACACCACTCAACCCCCACTGCAGAGTACCACCGATCATCACCGACCGATGACGAGTTTCACGCTTCCATCAGACCACTGGGCTCCAGTCCGAATTACGTCTCCCTCGCTTTTCCCGCTGAGTAGGCTTCGACTCTCTTTGCACTTACGCCATAGCCCCTCAATCAGCACCAAGTGAAGTCCTCCAGACTCCATCTCCACCTTCAACATGACTCCATGGTAGATGATCAGTCCACCCACGCGCCCCATCAACTTCAAGCTCCGTGTATACACCACCTTGAATCAACCCCGCGCCATAGTCTTGTCGAAGCAACACAAACCCTCGGGGCCTGCGCCACATGTTTCCACGCCCCAGAAGTCGGTCACTATCAGCATCACGCACCTATGTCATCGTCGCTGATTCCACACCGTCTTCTGTACCAATCGACTTGCATCGATCCGTTAGACTATCTAGTCTGACCCAGCCGAACTTATCCGGCTGCAACCATGCTCCACCCTGTGTTGTGTCCGTCCCGCACATCTCCGTGCATTGCTTGAATGCCCTGTGTATGCATGATCCACACGACACACTGTCCTCATCTTCACATACTCTTCGAGCCCTTTTCGCAAACTTGACAGAAAAAACTTCCATGCAAACCTGACCCGAAGAATTCTTTGCACAATTATTTTTCCTCGACACTATTTGCATGTGCATCTCCATGTACCTCTAGCAACAAAGACTTGAAGAAATCCATCTCCTGGCTGCCCACGTACACAAACACAAACTCGTATCTCATTTGTGAAGCCTAGACACTTGTGCTCCTTTTTTTAACAAATCTCTCGTAGCTCTCTACAGCATACAGACATACGCTTCACAGCCTCCAGCACACACATGCGCCTGCGGTAGTCACCCATGGACTAGCTACCATGCATGTGCTCTCACAGCCCAACCTGCCCAACGAGCCATGACTCTGCTGGCGCCCCGTGGGCCTCCGCCCATGCATGGCCTGGCTCAGCCAGTCCCTCCTGGGCCAGCCTACCAGCACCGGCTGTAGTACGCCTAGTCGATTGCTTCGAATCCAATCTCGCCGAGACTTCCGACGCTAGGATTCCGCCGCTGCCTCTGTCAATCTACGAATCGATCTCGCCGACGCCACTCGCTGCTGACTTCCGTTCTGATCCGCCAAAACATGCCACTGCATGCTTCTTAATTCGCTTCTTGTACTCATCCGCTGAAAGATCGATTTCTCATCCGCCTATGGCACTCCCTCTGTGACATCTTTCCTGCGAACAACCGATCAAAGCCGAATTTTCCTCCTCCTCTAGATCAACACCACGGCCTCAAATCGAACCTTGGTCATGATACCACTTGTTAGAATAAATCCGAGGCCTACTGTCGATCATCCGAGGACCAAGAAATCACACGAGGCACGACACCGAGATTTGTTAACGAGGTTCACTGATATGGCTACATCCCCGGGGCATGACTATGGGTGCTCCTCCCCGTGACACTGTCACAATACCGCACACCGGCCACCCGGGCGCCGGCATACGCCGCCGGCTCCCCCTTGCGCGCCTGTGCTATTATGTTGGCATAGGTTACATCGTGTGTCTACCCCCGCTATATATGAGAGGCCTAGGATACAAGTGTCATACTAGGACACGACTCCACATCCTATGTAAACACAATACAACTCATAGTCCAACTGTAACCTACCTTGTACACTATATTAGACACAGCACCAACATCAAGTGCTTCTGTTCATGGTGTTGGCACGGTCGATCTGAAGTTTACTTCGAGGAAGATCGTGCGGCTGAAGAACGTGCATTATGTCCCCTCCGTCAATAAAAATCTTGTTAGCGGATCTCTTCTGTGTAGAGATGGCTATAACCTTGTCTTTGAGTCGAATAACTTTGTAATATCCAAGTATGGAACCTTTGTTGGTAAAGGCTATGAGTCAGGAGGCCTATTTCGTTTATCTTTATCAGACGTTTGCAATAAAGTTGTTAATCATATTTGCAACAATAGTGAATCAAATGTGTGGCATTCACGTCTTTGTCATGTTAGCTTTGGTTGCATGTCGCGACTAGCGAAGTTGAACTTAATCCCTAGTTCCACCACTATCAAGGGATCTAAGTGTCAAGTGTGTGTGCAAGCTCAGCAACCTCGTAAGTCTCACATGACTGCGAAGATGAGAAATCTTGCACCACTAGAACTTATACATTCAGATCTATGTGAAATGAATGGTGTTTTGACAAAAGGTGGAAAGAAATATTTCATGACGTTAATTGACGACTCCACTAGATACTGCAGTGTGTATCTTCTGAAATCTAAGGATGAGGCTTTGAACTTTTTCAAGATCTATAAAGCTGAAGTGGAAAACCAACTTGATCGGAAAATCAAGAGGCTTAGGTCCGACCGTGGTGGAGAGTATTTTTCCAATGAATTTGATACTTTTTGTGCAGAACATGGTATAATCCATGAGAGGACGCCTCCCTACTCACCTCGGTCAAATGGGGTGGCCAAAAGGAAGAACTGTACTCTAACTGATTTGGTTAACGCCATGTTAGACACATCGGGTCTCTCCAAGGCATGGTGGGGGAGGCGATATTGACAGCATGTCATGTCCTAAATAGAGTTCCCACAAAGAACAAAGAGATAACTCCATTCGAGGAATGGGAGAAGAAAAGGTTAAAACTCTCTTATCTGCGAACATGGGGTTGTTTGGCGAAAGTCAATGTTCCAATTCCAAAGAAGCGGAAGCTTGGACCAAAGACTGTGGATTGTGTTTTCCTGGGATATGCTTCTCATAGCATTGGCTGTAGATTCTTGGTAGTAAAATCTGAGGTATCTGACATGCATGTCGGTACGATCATGGAGTCGAATGATGCGACTTTCTTTGAAGATATCTTTCCCATGAAGGATATGGCTACCTCATCTAATCAGGAGATGCCTAGTTCATCGAATCAGGAACCAGTTACAATTACCGAACCTGCCATTTCGATGGAATACTTTGAAAGTCCTGTGGAGGAGAACAATGAAGTTCCTACTAGGAGCAAGAGACAGAGGACAACAAAGTCCTTTGGTGATGATTTTCTTGTGTATCTCATAGATGATACTCCCGGTTCTATTTCGGAGGCCTATGCATCCGAAGATGCTGACTACTGGAAGCAAGCGGTTCGTAGCGAGATGGATTCCATCTTGGCGAATGAAACTTGGGAGATAACTGATCACCCTTATGGGTGCAAACCTATAGGATGCAAATGGGTATTCAAGAAGAAGCTTAGGCCTGATGGTACTATCGAAAAGTACAAGGCTCGGCTCGTGGCTAAGGGTTATACCCAAAAGGAAGGTGAAGACTTCTTTGATACTTACTCACATGTGGCTCGACTGGCCACTATTCGAGTTCTACTTTCACTAGCTGCCTCACATGGTCTTCTCGTTCATCAAATGGATGTTAACACTGCTTTCCTAAATGGAGAGTTGGATGAGGAAATTTATATGGAACAACCAGATGGGTTTGTAATAGATGGTCAGGAAGGGAAAGTGTGCAAGTTGCTGAAGTCTTTGTATGGACTCAAGCAAGCACCCAAACAGTGGCATGAGAAGTTCGAAAGAACTTTAACAACTGTAGGCTTTGTTGTGAACGAAGCTGACAAATGTGTGTACTATCGCCATGGTGGGGGCGAGGGAGTTATGCTTTGCTTGTATGTTGATGACATACTGATTTTCGGAACAAATCTGAATGTTATTAAGGAGGTCAAGGATTTCCTATCTCGCTGTTTTGAGATGAAGGATTTAGGAGTGGCTGATGTCATTATGAACATCAAGTTGTTGAGAGACAATGATGGTGGGATTACATTGCTTCAATCCCACTATGTGGAAAAGATCTTGAGTCGCTTTGGCTACAGTGACTGCAAGCCATCTCCAACACCATATGATGCTAGTGTGTTGCTTCGAAAGAATCGGAGAATTGCTAGAGACCAATTGAAATATTCACAGATCATTGGCTCGCTTATGTACTTAGCCAGTGCTACAAGACCTGACATCTCTTTTGCTGTTAGCAAACTGAGCCGGTTTGTCTCAAAACTAGGAGATGTGCATTGGAAAGCTCTAGAGATAGTTTTGCGTTATTTGAAAGGCACTGCAAATTATGGAATTCACTGCACTGGGCATCCAAAGGTGCTTGAAGGGTATAGTGACTCAAATTGGATCTCAGATGCTGATGAGATAAAGGCCACGAGCGGTTATGTATTCACTCATGGAGGTGGCGCTGTTTCTTGGAAGTCTTGCAAGCAGACCATCTTAACGAGGTCAACAATGGAAGCAGAACTCACAGCACTAGATACAGCTACGGTCGAAGCAGATTGGCTTCGTCGGCTCTTGAATGACTTGCCGGTAGTTGAGAAACCTGTACCGGGTATCCTTATGAACTGTGACAATCAAACTGTGATCACTAAAGTGAGCAGCTCAAAGGATAACATGAAGTCATCAAGACACGTTCAGAGAAGGTTAAAGTCTGTCAGAAAAATGAAAAACTTCGGAGTTATTGCATTGGATTATATCCAAACGTCTAAAAATCTGGCATCCTTTTACTAAGGGTCTATCAAGTAATGTGATAGATAATGTATCGAGGGAGATGGGTATGATACCCACAATATGAGTTGTTCACAGTGGTAACCTATTCTTTGTGATCGGAGATCCCGTGAATTAGATGTGGAAGACAAGCTGTGTTGGGGAACGTTGCATAAAATAAAAAAATTCCTACATTCACCAAGATCAATCTATGAGTTCATCTAGCAACGAGAGAGGGGACTGCATCTACATACCCTTGTAGATCGCGAGCGGAAGCGTTCAAGAGAACGAGGTTGAGGGAGTCGTACTCGTCGTGATCCAAATCACCGGAGATCCTAGCGCCGAACGGACGGCACCTCCGCGTTCAACACACGTACGGTCAGCGTGACGTCTCCTCCTTCTTGATCCAGCAAGGGGGAAGGAGGTTGATGAAGATCCAGTAGCACGACGGCGTGGTGGTGGATGCAATAGGGATTCCGGCAGGGCTTCGCCAAGCGTCTGCGGGAGGGAGAGGTGTAGCAAGGGGGAAGGGAGGCGCCAAGAGCATGGGTGCGGCTGCTCTCCCTCCCCCCTCTTTATATAGGGACCCCTGGGGGGTGCCGGCCCTAGGAGATCCCATCTCCAAGGGGGGGCGGCGGCCAAGGGGGGTGGCTTGCCCCCCAAGGCAAGTGGAGGCGCCCCCCCCCCACCCTAGGGTTTCCAACCCTAGGCGCAGGGGGGCCAAAGGGGGCGCACCAGCCCACTAGGGGCTGGTTCCCCTCCCCACTTCAGCCCACGGGGCCCTCCGGGATAGGTGGCCCCACCCGGTGGACCCCCGAGACCCTTCCGGTGGTCCCGGTACAATACCGGTGACCCCCGAAACTTTCCCGATGGCCGAAACTCGACTTCCCATATATAATTCTTTACCTCTAGACCATTCCGAAAGTCCTCGTGATGTCCGGGATCTCATCTGAGACTCCGAACAACTTTCGGTTTGCTGCATACTAATATCTCTACAACCCTAGCGTCACCGAACCTTAAGTGTGTAGACCCTACGGGTTCGGGAGACACGTAGACATGACCGAGACGGCTCTCCGGTCAATAAACAACAGCGGGATCTGGATACCCATGTTGGCTCCCACATGCTCCTCGATGATCTCATCGGATGAACCACGATGTCAAGGATTCAAGCAAACCCGTATACAATTCCCTTTGTCAATTGGTATGTTACTTGCCCGAGATTCGATCGTCGGTATCCCAATACCTCGTTCAATCTCGTTACCGGCAAGTCACTTTACTCGTACCGTAATGCATGATCCCGTGACCAGACACTTGGTCACTTTGAGCTCATTATGATGATGCATTACCGAGTGGGCCCAAAGATACCTCTTCGTCATACGGAGTGAAAAATCCCAGTCTCGATTCGTGTCAACCCAACAGACACTTTCGGAGATACCCGTAGTATACCTTTATAGTCACCCAGTTATGTTGTGACGTTTGGTACACCCAAAGCACTCCTACTGTATCCGGGAGTTACACGATCTCATGGTCTAAGGAAAAGATACTTGACATTGGAAAAGCTCTAGCAAACGAACTACACGATCTTGTGCTATGCTTAGGATTGGGTCTTGTCCATCACATCATTCTCCTAATTATGTGATATCGTTATCAATGACATCCAATGTCCATAGTCAGGAAACCATGACTTATCTGTTGTTTAGCGAGCCAGTCAACTAGAGGCTCACTAGGGACATGTTGTGGTCTATGTATTCACATGTGTATTATGATTTCCGGATAATACAATTATAACATGAATAAAAGACAATTATCATGAACAAGGAAATATAATAATAATCCTTTTATTATTGCCTCTAGGGCATATTTCCAACAGTCTCCCACTTGCACTAGAGTCAATAATCTAGTTACATTGTGATGAATTGAACATCCATAGAGTTCTGGTGTTGATCATGTTTTGCTCGCGGAAGAGGTTTAGTCAACGGATCCGCGACATTCAGATCTGTATGTACTTTGCAAATATCTATGTCTCCATCTTGAACATTTTCACGGATGGAGTTGAAACGACGCTTGATGTGCCTCATCTTCTTGTGAAACTTGGGCTCCTTGGCAAGGGCAATAGCTCTAGTGTTGTCACAGAAGAGAGTGGTCGGCCCCGACGCATTGGGTATGACTCCTAGGTCGGTGATGAACTCCTTCATCCATATTGCTTCATGCACTGCCTCCAAGGCTGCCATGTACTCCGCTTCACATGTAGATCCCGCCACGATGCTCTGCTTGCAACTGCACCAGCTTACTGCTCCACGATTCAACATATACACGTATCCGGTTTGTGACTTAAGAGTCATCCAGATCTGTGTTGAAGCTAGCATCGACGTAACCCTTTACGACGAGCTCTTCGTCACCTCCATAGACGAGAAACATGTCCTTTGTCCTTTTCAGGTACTTCAGGATATTCTTGACCGCTGTCCAGTGTTCTTTACCGGGATTACTTTGGTACCTTCCTACCAAACTTACGGCAAGGTTTACATCAGGTCTGGTACACAGCATGGCATACATAATAGATCCTATGGCTGAGGCATAGGGGATGACACTCATCTCTTCTTTATCTTCTGCCGTGGTCGGGCATTGAGCCGAGCTCAATCTCACACCTTGCAATATAGGCAAGAACCCTTTCTTGGACTGATCCATATTGAACTTCTTCAATATCTTATCAAGGTATGTGCTTTGTGAAAGACCTATGAGGCGTCTCGATCTATCCCTATAGATCTTGATGCCTAATATGTAAGCAGCTTCTCCAAGGTCCTTCATTGAAAAACACTTATTCAAGTAGGCCTTAATGTTGTCCAATAGTTCTATATCATTTCCCATCAAAAGTATGTCATCTACATATAATATGAGAAATGCTACAGAGCTCCCACTCACTTTCTTGTAAACGCAGGCTTCTCCATAAGTCTGCATAAACCCAAATGCTTTGATCATCTCATCAAAGCAAATGTTCCAACTCCGAGATGCTTGCACCAGCCCATAAATGGATCGCTGGAGCTTGCACACCTTGTTAGCATTCATAGGATCGACAAAACCTTCCGGCTGCATCATATACAGTTCTTCCTTAAGATGTCCATTAAGGAATGCCGTTTTGACGTCCATCTGCCATATCTCATAATCATAGTATGCGGCAATTGCTAACATGATTCGGACGGACTTTAGCTTCACTACGGGAAAGAATGTCTCATCGTAGTCAACCCCTTGAACTTGTCGATAACCCTTAGTGACAAGTCGAGCTTTATAGATGGTAACATTACCATCCGCGTCCGTCTTCTTCTTAAAGATCCATTTGTTTTCTATCGCTCGCCGATCATTGGGCAAGTCTGTCAAAGTCCATACTTCGTTTTCATACATGGATCCTATCTCGGATTGCATGGCTTCAAGCCATTTGTTAGAATCTGGGCCCGCCATTGCTTCTTCATAGTTCGAAGGTTCACTGTTGTCTAACAACATGATTTCCAGGACAGGGTTGCCATACCACTCTAGTGTGGAACGTGTCCTTGTGGACCTATGAAGTTCAGTAGCAACTTGATCTGAAGTACCTTGATCATCATCATTAATTTCCTCTCTAGTCGGTGTAGGCACCACAGGAACATTTTCCTGAGTTGCACTACTTTCTGGTTCAAGAGGTAGTACTTCATCGAGTTCCACTTTCCTCCCACTTACTTCTTTAGAGAGAAACTCTTTTTCCAGAAAGGATCCATTCTTGGCAACAAAGATCTTGCCTTCGGATCTAAGGTATAAGGTATACCCAATGGTTTCCTTAGGGTATCCAATGAAGACGCATTTTTCCGACTTCGGTTCGAGCTTTTCAGGTTGAAGTTTCTTGACATAAGCATCGCATCCCTAAACTTTTAGAAACGACAGCTTAGGTTTCTTCCCAAACCATAATTCATACGGTGTCGTCTCAACGGATTTAGACGGAGCCTATTTAAAGTGAATGTAGCTGTCTCTAGAGCTTATCCCCAAAATGATAGCGGTAAATCGGTAAGAGACATCATAGATCGTACCATATCCAATAGAGTGCGATTACGACATTCGGACACACCGTTACGCTGAGGTGTTCCAGGCGGCGTGAGCTGTGAAACGATTCCACATTTCCTTAAGTGCGTACCAAATTCATGACTTAAATATTCTCCTCCACGATCTGATCGTAAGAATTTTATCTTTCGGTCACGTTGATTCTCTACCTCATTCTGAAATTCCTTAAACTTTTCAAAGGTCTCAGACTTGTGTTTCATCAAGTAGACATATCCATATCTACTCAAGTCATCAGTGAGTGTGATAACATAACGATATCCTCCGCGAGCCTCAACGCTCATTGGACCGCACACATCGGTATGTATGATTTCCAATAAGTTGGTTGCTCGCTCCATTGTTCCGGAGAACGGAGTCTTGGTCATTTTGCCCATGAGGCATGGTTCACATGTGTCAAATGATTCATAATCGAGAGACTCTAAAAGTCCATCAGCATGGAGCTTCTTCATGCGCTTGACACCAATGTGACCAAGGCGGCAGTGCCACAAGTATGTGGGACTATCGTTATCACATTTACATCTTTTGGTATTCACACTATGAATATGTGTAACATTACGTTCGAGATTCATTAAGAATAAACCATTGACCATCGGGGCATGACCATAAAACATATCTCTCATATAAATAGAACAACCATTATTCTCGGATTTAAATGAGTAGCCATCTCGTATTAAACGAGATCCAGATACAATGTTCATGCTCAAACTTGGCACTAAATAACAATTATTGAGGTTTAAAACTAATCCCGTAGGTAAATGCAGAGGTAGTGTGCCGACGGCGATCATATCGACCTTGGAACCATTCCCGACGCGCATCGTCACCTCATCCTTCGCCAGTCTCTGCTTATTCCGTAGCTCCTGCTTTGAGTTACAAATATGAGCAACGACACCGGTATCAAATACCCAGGAGCTACTACGATCACTCGTAAGGTACACATCAATTACATGTATACCACATATACCTTTAGTGTTGCCGGCCTTCTTGTCCGCTAAGTATTTGGGGCAGTTCTGCTTCCAGTGACCCTTCCCTTTGCAATAAAAGCACTCGGTTTCAGGCTTGGGTCCACTCTTTGACTTCTTCCCGGCAACTGGCTTACCGGGCGCGGCAACATCCTTGCCGTCCTTCTTGAAGTTCTTCTTACCCTTGCCTTTCTTGAACTTGGTGGTTTTATTGACCATCAACACTTGATGTTCCTTTCTGATTTCTACCTCTGCTGACTTCAGCATTGAAAATACTTCAGGAATAGTTTTCACCATCCCCTGCATATTGTAGTTCATCACAAAGCTCTTATAGCTCGGTGGGAGCGACTGAAGGATTCTGTCAATGACCGCCTCGTCCGGGAGGTTAATGTCCAGCTGGGACACGCGGTTGTGCAACCCAGACATTTTGAGTATGTGCTCACTGACAGAACTATTTTCCTCCATCTTACAACTATAGAACTTGTCGGAGACTTCATATCTCTCGACCCGGGCGTGAGCTTGGAAAACCATTTTCAGCTCCTCGAACATCTCATATGCTCCGTGTTGCTCAAAACGCTTTTGGAGCCCCGGTTCTAAGCTATAAAGCATGCCGCACTGAACAAGGGAGTAATCATCAGCAGTGTCTGCCAAATGTTCAAATCGTCTTGCAGTGCTGGGAGAGCAGGTGGGTCACCTAGCGGTGCTTCTAGGACATATGCTTTCTTGGCAGCTATGAGGATGATCCTCAGGTTCCGGACCCAGTCCGTATAGTTGCTGCCATCATCTTTCAGCTTGGTTTTCTCTAGGAACGTGTTGAAGTTCATGTTGACATGAGTGTTGGCCATTTGATCTACAAGACATTTTTTGCAAAGATTTTAGACTAAGTTCATAATAATTAAGTTCATCTAATCAAATTATTTAATGAACTCCCACTCAGATTAGACATCCCTCTAGTCATCTAAGTGTTACATGATCTGAGTCGACTAGGCCGTGTCCGATCATCACGTGAGACGGACTAGTCATCATCGGTGAACATTTCCATGTTGATCGTATCTTTCATACGACTCAGGTTCGACCTTTCGGTCTCTTGTGTTCCGAGGCCATGTCTGTACATGCTAGGCTCGTCAAGTTAACCTAAGTGTTTTGCATGTGTAAATCTGTCTTACACCCGTTGTATGTGAATGTTAGAATCTATCACACCCGATCATCACGTGGTGCTTTGAAACAACGAACTGTCGCAACAGCGCACAGTTAGGGGGAACACTTTCTTGAAATTATTATGAGGGATCATCTTATTTACTACCGTCGTTCTAAGTAAACAAGATGCAAAAACATGATAAACATCACATGCAATCAAAATAGTAGTGACATGATATGGCCAATATCATATAGCTCCTTTGATCTCCATCTTCGGGGCTCCATGATCATCTTCGTCACCGGCATGACACCATGATCTCCATCATCATTATCTCCATCATCGTGTCTCCATGAAGTTGCTCGCCAACTATTACTTCTACTACTATAGCTAACGGTTTAGCAATAAAGTAAAGTAATTACATGGCGTTAAATCATTGACACGCAGGTCATACAATAATTAAGACAACTCCTATGGCTCCTGCCGGTTGTCATACTCATCGACATGCAAGTCGTGATTCCTATTACAAGAACATGATCTCATACATCACAATATCTCATTCATCATTCATCACAACTTTTGGCCATATCACATCACAAAGCAATTGCTGCAAAAACAAGTTAGACGTCCTCTAATTGTTGTTGCATCTTTTACGTGGCTGCAATAGGGTTCTAGCAAGAACGTTTTCTTACCTACGAAAAAGCCACAACGTGATTTGTCAACTTCTATTTACCCTTCATAAGGACCCTTTTCATCGAATCCGCTCCAACTAAAGTGGGAGAGACAGACACCCGCTAGCCACCTTATGCAACTAGTGCATGTCAGTTGGTGGAACCTGTCTCACGTAAGCGTACGTGTAAGGTCGGTCCGGGCCGCTTCATCCCACAATACCGCTGAAGCAAAATAAGACTAGTAGTGGCAAGAAAGTTGACAACATCTACTCCCACAACAGATTTGTGTTCTACTCGTGCAAAGAGAACTACGCATAGACCTAGCTCATGATGCCACTGTTGGGGAACGTTACATAAAATATAAAAATTCCTGCGTTCACCAAGATCAATCTATGAGTTCATCTAGCAACGAGAGAGGGGAGTGCATCTACATACCCTTGTAGATCGTGAGCGGAAGCGTTCAAGAGAACGAGGTTGAGGGAGTCGTACTCGTCGTGATCCAAATCACCGGAGATCCTAGCGCCGAATGGACGGCACCTCCGCGTTCAACACACGTACGGTCAGCGTGACATCTCCTCCTTCTTGATCCAGCAAGGGGGGAGGAGAGGTTGATGAAGATCCAGCAGCACGACGGCGTGGTGGTGGATGCAGCAGGGATTCCGGCAGGGCTTCGCCAAGCGTCTGCGGGAGGGAGAGGTGTAGCAAGGGGGAAGGGAGGCGCCAAGAGCATGGGTGCGGCTGCCCTCCCTCCCCCCCCCCTCTTTATATAGGGACCCCTGGGGGGCGCCGGCCCTAGGAGATCCCATCTCCAAGGGGGGGGCGGTGGCCAAGGGGGGTGGCTTGCCCCCCAAGGCAAGTGGAGGCGCCCCCCACCCTAGGGTTTCCATCCCTAGGCGCAGGGGGGCCAAGGGGGGGTGCACCAGCCTACCAGGGGCTGGTTCCCCTCCCCACTTCAGCCCACGGGCCCCTCCGGGATAGGTGGCCCCACCCGGTGGACCCCCGGGACCCTTCCGGTGGTCCCGGTACAATACCGGTGACCCCCGAAACTTTCTCGATGGCCGAAACTCGACTTCACATATATAATTCTTTACCTCCAGACCATTCCAGAACTCCTCGTGACGTCCGAGATCTCATCTGGGACTCCGAACAACTTTCGTTTTGCTGCATACTAATATCTCTACAACCCTAGCGTCACCGAACCTTAAGTGTGTAGACCCTACGGGTTCAGGAGACACATAGACATGACCGAGACGGCTCTCCGGTCAATAAACAACAGCGGGATCTGGATACCCATGTTGGCTCCCACATGCTCCTCGATGATCTCATCGAATGAACCACGATGTCGAGGATTCAAGCAACCCCGTATACAATTCCCTTTCCCAATCGGTATGTTACTTGCCCGAGATTCGATCGTCGGTATCCTTGGGTCTTGTCCATCACATCATTCTCCTAATGATGTGATCTCGTTATCAATGACATCCAATGTCCATAGTCAGGAAACCATGACTTATCTGTTGATTAACGAGCCAGTCAACTAGAGGCTCACTAGGGACATGTTGTGGTCTATGTATTCACACATGTATTACGATTTCTGGATAATACAATTATAGCATGAATAAAAGACAATTATCATGAACAAGGAAATATAATAATAATCCTTTTATTATTGCCTCTAGGGCATATTTCCAACAAGCTGTTGGTCAACTGGGAGGAGAGTATCCTTATTGTTAAAATACCACTCCATGAAGATGCAATACTCTCCTAATTTGCATGGCAGGTTCATGTATATCTTAATGTGTTCTAAGTGGCTCTTTGAAGCAGAGATGTTGTCCTGCAGAACATCTTTTGAAGAACGCACCTATATGAGTCTGATTGTTAAACGTCGCAATCTATGAGAGTAGGGTTCTTTCTAGTAAACTCATGAAAGGTCTTGGAGTATGACGCATAAGCTCCACCCGCGGGGAAGACCCACAGTAGCCACGTATCGGTCAAGGCTTTATGTGAAGCTAGATTCGCAGAAAACTTGCAGTTCAAGGCCCAGTCCACTGTTCAAGTTGCTTACTAGTGTAGCATAGAGTTCTAGGTGGAAGTTCAACTTAACAGTCTCCACTGCAGTACCGGTATATAAAACAGTGTTTTGGAACCAAAGGCAAATTTTGTGTGCCTCTGGGATCTGGTGGGGGATTGCTGGAATTTAGTCTATTTTGGGACAGCCCAATAACTATTTCAGAAATTCCTAAATAAATCCTAGAGGCCCACTTAGCCCATTTGTGCAAGGCAAGGGATACTACTAATGTTTAATCCCACATTGCTAGTTGAGTGGGAGTTGGACCTCCTTATAAGGGAGGCTTTTTCCCCACTTGTATGAGCATGAGAACAAGAGGGACATCCACGCGCGCTCCTCCTCCTCCTCCGCCCGCCTCGCCACGCCTCGTCACGACGCGACACGGGTTGCGGGAATGAGCCGAGCCAATGTCTAAATTTTTGCCACGCACTACGGGTATACGAAAGGTCACTCGAAAGCTGAAACATTTTTTCTGTAGTGGACACTGAATCCGAACGGCGCACCTCTTCGGCTGCTGCCTGTTCGTTTCGTCTCCCGCGTTCCCTTCAGCTCCCGGCGCAGCCTCTCGCCTCCTTCTCTTGCACCTATAAAAGGGAGGTCGCTCCTCTCAGAGAGACGCACCAGAATCTCTTCCTCCTCTCGCCACAAGTTCCTGAGCACTGCGCTGCTGTTACGTTCTTCCTCATCCCGGCTTGCGGCGTGCACCGTAGGTCAGGACAGTAGGCCTCCGGAACCACACCTTTTGAGTCTTGTACGAGAGAAAGGTGATAAGGTTTTTGGGGAGCGCTCTGCGCGACTACTGACTTCTTCGTCACGGACGCCCCAGACTCCGACGACTACTTCCCCTACGACAACTACTTCCCCGACGTCGACAACCTCCTCGACGACATGGAGGACATCGACCCCAAGTCCAGTGCCTCTGCTCCGGCTGCTGTCCAGTACGTGTTCTTATCTTTCTTGTTAGAAGTCCTGCAACAGTTCCTTCTTCTAGTGTTTGCCCTACACATGTTAGGCTCTACTTTATATATGCATCTTGATCTACTGTCTGTTCTAGAGATGATCGGTTCTAGCTTATATATGCAGATATTATTTACCTTCTCTTTTTCAAATCGCATGGCTTGTTTTATCACTGCTATACTAGTCATGCTTTATCTAGTATTTCTGTTAATAAAATTATTCGGTAAATTGCTCATATTTCCAACAGTCATGCATCCCATGAATTCGTATACATGATTATCGAAACCTCAACTTCGCAAAAGAAAAAATAAACTCGTATATGGAAGCAACGAGAATGGAGGAAGTTTGTTTGGGAAACTGGCAGGAATAGTGGGCGTACGTGATTTTAGGGACCTCAAACATGGAAGGAAACGTGAATAAAGGAAATTTGTCTCGACAACTGCCAAGAGGGTGCGGGCGCTGTTTCAGGATGCATCCAACGCCCACCTGGTCTGACGGGAAGCTATGCATCAATAGTCTGATGCCCAGTGGTTCCCTTATTATTAATCACTTTCTTTGTTGAAATTGGGTCAATACTGCTACTAATCACCATCACCATGGGAAGCCGCCTTTGACTGGTTCTATGGATAGGGATTGGACTGAAGAAAGAGGAACACTGTTTTGTTTAGATGTAGTAATAATAAAGAAAAAACACGTTGATATTATATAGCTTTTCTTTTCTTTTTTTGCGGGAGTTGATATTATAGCTTGTCGGTGGTAGATACTCCCTCCGTCGGGAAATACTTGTCGGAGAAATGTATAAAAATGGATGTATCTCCAGACGGAGGGAGTACTTGGTTCGCCTATATAAATGAAGCGTGTATGGCTCTAAGCAGCTAGTAAAGAACTTCTATAGGCCTATCGCCGCTCTCCAACAGAAGTACGCAGGCTCTCTCCACGAGGCGGTGCAAAAGCATGGTAAGTTACATCTACTATTTGCTGAAGCATATAAAGTTGGCTTTTCTGGGTGGAGTTTCAGTGTTTCTATCTCTTGCAGACTTGCTGCATACTGTATAACTTCAGATCACTCTCTTCATTTTCCAAATGTCCAATAAGTGGTGGGCAATGGCCAACAAGAACTTGAAGGGCACAAATGTCTAGCTTATCTTTGAGTTCGTTTATAACTTCTTTTCTAGATCGAGAAAGCACGAGTTTCTGATCAGCATGAAACACGATTTTATGCGCATTAGCCTGTGTGTTTGGTGATGATTATATGTCACGCTGCTTGCTAGTTGATACAGACATGTTTTCCTGATAGATACATAAAAGAGCTTACCATACAAGTAGTATAAATAAGAGGTCAGCTCTTCGAAGAAAGTTTATGTCCTACACAATATCTGAATGGCAATTCAATTAGTAAAGTGCACAGTTATAGTAATATTCAACATTCAGTGTCTCTAGTTTTGACTTGTGCTTAATCTTGCTGATGGAACAGAGAACAAGTGTTGGCTCCTGATAGTGCAGGGCAGTCTTTCAGGTACTTCACTCACCAACAATTCCATTATATTTGCCAACACTTGTTGCCTATCTAATTTTTTGCCGGCTTGTATTATTTATGCATATAATGAAGCTCTAAATTCGACAAAGAAATCCAGCCATGATGGTTATTGCAGTTGGACAGTTTCTCTTGGCACTTGTGGCTTGCAGTACCCATGTCATCGTCTGCTCCTCACATGGAAATGCGACAGATCGGTTATCACTGCTTGAATTCAAGGAGGCAATCAGTCTTGATCCCCAGCAAGCTCTGATGTCCTGGAATGACAGCATGGACTTCTGTAACTGGGAAGGTGTCTCGTGTAGGCCTAAGAATCGACATCGCGTCATTTCCCTCGACCTCAGTGGTCGAGGCTTACAAGGGCGCATCTCTCTTTCACTCGGAAATCTTACATTTCTAAGAAATCTATCCCTACCAGGCAATCTGTTCATTGGACAAATCCCTGGGTCCCTTGGTCACCTGCAGCACCTCCAGAATCTCTACTTGAGTAATAACACACTCGAGGGTGAGATACCAGACTTCGCAAATTGTTCTAGTCTGCAGATGCTATGGCTGGATCGCAATCACCTAGTTGGACAAATCCCTACACATGCCAATTTTCCTCCTCACCTTCAAAGCCTGCTGATTTCATATAACAATCTTACCGGCAAAATTCCCGTTTCACTTTTTAACATCACAACACTGACTCGACTTGATATCTCGTCAAATCGGATCAGTGGCGAGATCCCAAGTGAAATCGGAAATATGCCCATGCTGCAGTTCTTTTTCGCCTGGGGAAATAAGCTATCAGGAAGGTTCCAACCAGCCATCCTCAATGTGTCTTCTCTTGTTGTACTAAGCCTTGCCTCCAACTATCTAAGTGGCCAGCTGCCATCCAACCTTGGTAGTTCATCACCCAATCTTCAAAAGTTTGGTTTATTTAACAACTTGTTTGATGGGCCTATCCCAAATTCGCTGGTGAATGCTTCTAAGCTATCCTTGGTTGATTTGTCGAGTAATAATTTCACTGGGGTGGTGCCTAGTTCTATTGGCAAACTTAAAGAGCTCTCCTGGTTGAATCTTGAATACAATCAGTTACAAGCACGTGACAAGCAAGACTGGGAGTTTATGAATAGTCTAAGCAATTGCACTGAGCTACAGAAATTGTCGCTGCGTGGGAATCGTCTTGAAGGACGGTTATCAGATACATTTGCCAACCTTTCTGGCAAACTCGAAATGTTCTTCTTCGGAAGGAACAGACTATCAGGGGGTTTCCCTGCCGGTATAGCTAACCTTCACAGCCTGGAGTTTTTGGCATTGGATGAAAACCAGTTTACCGGTGTCATTCCGGGATGGCTAGGAACTCTAGAGAGCTTGCGGGCTATCGTATTAAGGAACAACGCTTTTACAGGATATATTCCATCTTCCCTCTCTAATTTATCTCTACTGGGGGAACTCGTTTTGGATTCTAACCAGTTGTATGGGCATATACCCCCGAGTTTGGGAGACCTCAAAACCCTTGAAGCATTGAAGGTTTCCAATAACATTCTTGATGGTAGCATTCCAAAGGAGATATTCAGCATTCCTACAATTAGAGAAATTGCGCTATCTTCAAATAGCCTAGGCGGACCACTTCCCACCGAAGTAGGCCGTGCCAAGCAACTACAGTACTTGTATCTTTCATCTAATAACCTGTCCAGTGCCATCCCTGACACACTGAGTAACTGTGACAGTATGGAATACATTGAGTTGGATCAGAATTTTCTTAGTGGAAGCATTCCAGCGTCACTAGGCAGCATCAGAAACTTGAAAGTACTCAATGTGTCTCACAACCGCTTATCAGCATCCATACCGAAGTCTATTGGCAGCCTGATGTATCTTGAACAACTAGATTTTGTCATTCAACCGTCTCGAAGGCGAAGTCCCAGAAATTGGCATATTCAAGAATGTGACTGCTTTATGGGTAGATGGGAACAAGGGGCTTTGCGGTGGTGCAGCGAAGCTACACCTACTGGCCTGCCCTGTCATACCTTCAAATTCAACTAAGCACGTGACATCAACAGTGCTCAAAGTAGTGATCCCATTAGCCAGCATGGTGTCACTTGCTGTGGTCATATCTGTCTTGCTATTCTGGAGGAGAAAACGGAAGAATATTTACATGTCTCTCCCTTCTTTTGGTCGAAAGTTTCCCAGGGTTTCTTGCCACGATCTTGACAGAGCAACTGATGGCTTCTCCACATCCAACTTGATTGGCAGAGGAGGATACAGTTCTGTGTACAAAGGTAGACTGTTGCAAGATGGAACTATTGTTGCTGTTAAAGTTTTCACCCTAGAGACAAGAGGAGCACAAAAGAGCTTCATTGCGGAATGCAATGCTTTGAGAAATGTGCGGCACCGGAATCTAGTTCCTATCCTAACTGCTTGCTCGAGTATCGATTCTAAAGGGAATGATTTCAAAGCCCTAGTATATGAATTCATGCCAAAGGGTGACTTGCACGCACTACTGTACTCAGCTTTGGGTGATGAAAACACTTCAAATTCAGAGCGCATTACACTAGCTCAAAGGCTGAGCATTGTGGTGGATGTAGCAGATGCACTGGAGTACCTCCACCATGACACCCAAGGAGTTATTGTTCATTGTGATTTGAAGCCTAGCAACATTCTTTTGGATGATAATATGACAGCTCATGTTGGAGATTTTGGCCTTGCGAGATTCAAAGCTGGTCCGACAGAGTCATATTTCGGTGACTCAAACTCTGCTTCTTCGACTGTAATAAAAGGAACGATCGGATATGTCGCTCCAGGTGATGTCTGTTGTTCGTTTTCATGTTGTGCCATATATGGTACAGCATAACTTGAAAATGACTCCTTATTTGTGATGCTTATGTTAATATTTTGACTAAACTATCGTCGTACGTGTTGTTACAGAGTGGGCAACTGGTCGTGAAGTTTCAGTTGCTGGGGACGTTTATAGCTATGGGATTATTCTGTTCGAAACATTTTTGAGGAAGAGACCGACAGAAGATATGTTCAAGGATGGACTGAGCATCACAAACTTTGTTCGGATGAATTTTCCTGCTGGGATATCACAGATTGTTGACTCTGACTTGCTACAAGATCGTCCAGTAGCCACGAAGGAAAAAGATTTGGACTGTTTAGTCTCGGTGCTAAACGTTGGACTTTGCTGCACCAAGTTGTCCCCGAGTGAGCGCCCCAACATGCATGAAGTGGCTGCAAGCCTTCACGGAGTTAAGGAGGCATATCTTGGAGGGAGATAAGGTAAACACGTACTTAGTCTTTGGTGCCTTAGGTGTTGCGCATAATTTACAGAAGGTTTATCACTAAATGGATGTGCCTTTTCTTTGTAAATAAGACCACTACTCTTGTCACTGTCGTAACCGTTCACTAGGCGAACTAACCTGATACTACATTGTTTTAAAATATAACTAACTTGATGCTCGTAGTCCTGCAGATTACCTCCAAAACCCGACCACAGGAGGTGCCTGCTGCGAACGACGAGTTGTGGCGTGGTCAGGGTGTTCTCCTACAACAAGTTGTTTTTGCTGGAGTACTGTTGTGCAATGGCGCTCTGTTTCTGATGTTGCTCAAAGCAGAGCACCCCCACCCCTCCCACCCATGGATCGTCATTCATGTTGTTTGGGTGATGCCTCTGGTTTGGGATAATTTCTTGTTGCATGTATTTTAAGGAATTAAGTAGCTGCTTTTGTTGGCGTCAGTGCAATATGATGTGGTGGTCTGGACTCTTTTGGTGTAGAAGTGGCAACTATTTCTTACAGCTAGAGCCTACATCCTATATATATATTCTGAATCTATGTATAGGTACATGTAAGTTGAAGTTTTTAGAAAGATCTCCTCGCTATATACACGGAATTTGGTTGGAAAACAGTGAACTATCCAAATTTCCTGTCTGGAACCCTATGTTGATGCAAGGGGGGTTAAACGGATGGGGAAGAGGGGCAGCGCGGATGGGTGTGGGCATGTGGCAAACGGAAAGCACACACCCTTGGGTGAGGGGGAAGGGGAGCGGCAAAAGTTGCCTTTTGGAACAGGGCTGGGGATGGCATAGCAAACTCTATCCTAAGTCCTCGACACCTATCATTGTGATCCAGCGACTCGTAAACATGCTGCCAGTTTGGATGCCTGGAGCATGCTACAGCTGCGTTCCGGTTGAAAACATGGAAGTGAAAACAAAAGATTCTAAACATTACAATGGAAGTATCCAACATCGAGCTGACCAGGTTCAGTGCTTAAAAGCTTCACAGCACACGCAGATGCATAATTCATCTTTGAAAGCTAGAAATTTCTCATAATTGTCACTAGGCTATTTCTACGAGCAAACAGCAGAATGCATTCACCTCACGCCAATACTTTCATCTTAATCCAGCCAACTTGGCACCAGGAAACCCAGGATATCAGAGGCCTTCACACTGGAGTCATAACCTGAAACCCAGGATATTAGAGGCCTTCACATTGGAGTCATAACCTGCTGCTGGCTTCCCTCAATAATAACCAGTGATTCCCCAAGCAGCCTTTGTGCCTCCTCTCTCCTCCTGAAATTAATAGAAAGAAAATACTTAATAAGGCTGTTAAAATAGCCTAGTTACAATAGTATCAGGTGAATTAATGCCATAATTATCATCACTCATTAAAAGAACATTACAGGTTAGAAGATCCAAACAAACACACATGTACCATACCATACAGTGCCTGCTCACAAATACTGTATAAGAGTGGCAAACCAATGCTGCATACAGCATGTGCTCTTTACAAATCAATCAAACATACTCACTCCGTCCGGAAATACTTGTCGGAGAAATGGATAAAAATGGGTGTATCTAGAACTAAAATACATCTAGGTACACTCATTTCTCCGACAAGTATTTTTGGAAGGAGGGAGTACTTGATTTGATATCAACAACATCATCAGTTACCAAGTTTTGAACTATATTAAATAGTTCAAACTGCAGCAGCAAGTTATAGCTGGGAGCAACTTTTGGTCTCCCAAACTGCAGCAGCTAGCTATAACCTGAGCTTTCTCTACCTCAGACATGCAATTAGTGTATGAGCGACACAAAAAACGAATATCATAAAAACCACAAGGGCCTTCCTGGTTAAGTATTTTGTGCTTCTAATACATGGATGGATGATAGAATAACATGATGATTGGAGACTAGCATGATTATTAACACAATACATCTCCCTTGACTTAATTACAAGTGTACAAATATATGATGGTTGTTTCAGTGTACAGTACAGTATTTCTAGGGACCAGGTAATCTAATAAAGCTAATGATAATACATTTGTATTCTGTAAAGAGGTACTGACGCAGAGCTAGATGTGCATCCTTGACTATGAATCATGTCGAATGGAAGATCAACGGTATGCTGATTTACCGGCCAAGTCAAGCTGAAGAAAGTTTAGTTACTCACTGTTTTATATCCTCAATTGCTTGCTTACGGCGCTGTATTTGGCTCTCAAGGAGGTGAATCAATGTCGCTCTTGCCTAAATAAAATCAAAATTAAAATGAGTTATGGTAGTGAATTGCGGAAATAAATTCACCACGTGAAATATAAACTGTAGCTCATACCTGGTGTGGTCGTAGGGAATTAAGAAGATGGTGCAAGTTCTTGAAAATAAGTGAAATGTCTTCAACCCTGCGGGCATACTGAGATGGCCTCTCCACTAAAATATCCGCTAGCTCCAAGATATGGAGTTGAAGCTCTCTGTTGAGTGTCCTTAGCTCCTTCTTGAAGTCTGAAGGTTAAGCAGTTTTTAGCAAACATCGGGCCCACAAGTAACAGAAACAGCTACTCTGCATTCGAGGTACTAACAATAAACAATAACTTCAGCTAATCAAAATTGCAAGTGAATTTTCGACGGCATCCCTAATCATTTAACAGATCACAAAGTAACCATTTGCGGTACATTGTACATCAGTAGATAACCAAATACACGCTGAGAAGAATGAGACACACCGATATCTGGGCCCTTGGGATAAAGCTGGCGAACACCTTGATCCTCCAGACTTGGCAGCACCACATCTGTCTGGAGATCAGATAGGCAAAGCCACAGTCAGTTCGACACAAGCAATGGCACACAACGGAGACGAACGAGATAAGCAGCATACTGTGTAGGTGGCGCCGAAGAGCTGGTACGACCCCTCGATCGGCGGTGGAGGCTCCGGCGCAGACGAGGGGTCCTGCTCGAAGTCCTTGTACAGCCGGTAGAACGGAGGAGGCGGAGGGTACGCCGACGACGTCGCCATTGCCATCTCGCCTTACTCTTCTGCGCCCAATAAATCGAGACGGAAACCGAGAGGAACTAGGGTTACATTTGAATCGGAGAAATTGAGTGAGATGGCAGGGCTGGGAACGGGGGGAAGAGGCGCAGTAGGCATGAGAACTTGCAAGCCATACAGACTCGTACCTCGAGGGACGACCACGGGGACGCACGGCCGCCGGCGAGGCCGGTCGGCGGGCGGAGGCGAGCGGGCGGAGACGGAAGACGAGACGAGGCCGATGCGGGAGGCGACTGACCTTGGTTGGGACGGTGGTGTTGGGCCAGGATCCACAAGGTTCGATCTGAACCGTCCACGAGCGATCGGGCGGCGCAGGAGAGGCCGGTGGGGTCTTCAGCCTCACCCCCTCGACAGAACCTACTAATTTTAAAAGAGCCCCTCGCCTTCCGCCTCCGCCAGAAAGGAAGAAAAAGAGGGGAAGCAAAGCACAAACGCGGCCGTCGCAGCAGCAGCAGAGAGGAGCAGCAGACACCCAACCGCAGCCGTACGCCGCAGATCCGCCGCCGCGCACGCTAGGGTTTCGCGCCGAGGAGAGAGGGGGGCGATGGACGTGGTGAAGGCGGCGCAGCTCTCGGGGCGGACGCTGGAGAAGGTGGTGGTCCATCCGCTGGTGCTGCTCAGCATCGTCGACCACTACAACCGCGTCGCCCGCGACACCAGGAAGCGCGTCGTCGGCGTGCTCCTCGGCACCTCCTCCCGCGGCGTCGTCGACGTCACCAACTCCTACGCCGGTAAGCGAACGAGCGAACCCCCGCCCGTCCGTCTCTGCCCTTCTAGGGTTTGCGCCGTCCGGGTCCGCCCCGCCTGTTTCCGGGGGATCTGCGCCTCTGGCGGGGCCTAGGGTTCGCGGAACCCGCCCTGGCCGTAGCTGCTGTTAGATCCGCTGGCGTGAAACCCTTGCGTGATTAGATCTGTAGAGCTGTTTTACGGTGGCGGTTTGCTGAATTTGTGAATTGCGGCGGCGTGTGATCTTGCAGTGCCGTTTGAGGAGGATGACAAGGACCCGAGGATCTGGTTCCTCGACCATAATTACCACGAGTCTATGTTCTCCATGTTCAAGAGGATCAACGGTATGCTGTTTTAGAATTTTTAGATTAGATATGCTTGGACTTGCCATGTGTAGTTTTTTCTGTTGAATACTGATGAGCTGTTTCTGATGCAGCCAAGGAGCATGTTGTTGGCTGGTACAGCACTGGTCCAAAACTAAAGGAGAACGACTTGGATGTTCATGCATTGTTTACCAAGTATGATTCTGCTCTACAACCATTTATCCTTGCAGTAATTCAGAAGCTCTTCTCAGTTTGTACACAATTATTTGGTACAATTACTTGCAACTTATACATAAGGACCAATGTTGGAATGCAAGCGTGAACTCTTCAAGGAGGCTAGCTGTCTCTATGAAGTATTTACCATTCAGTCATAATCTAGTTTGGGTTCAGTTGCTGTTTGATTTTGTGCTTCTAGTTCCACATGTGGCTGGAGAAATATCGCCTGTGCACAAAACTTTGTTGTACTCCTCTGTAAAAAAGTATAAGAGCGTTTAGAGAAATATAAGAGCATTTAGCACAAAACTTTGTCGTACTTCTCTAAATGCTCTTATATTTATCTAAACTTCTTTACAGAGGGAGTACAAATAGTCGCAAAGCTCCCAAAATGCATAGCTAGTTTTTATTTTTCCTTCAGTTCTGCTACTGTCCAGAGCAATGGAAAAGTTCTGATGGCCTTATGTAGAGTGTGTTCTTTAGATGTCCTGATATATGGTGTTAGTTATGAAAGGATTGGCAATCTTAGGCATTACAGTAAACAGTCAGCCTGATGATATTTACGTTGGATTGGTCTGCTACTGTAATTCCTCTCCCTCCATCAGTAAAACAATCTAATGTTTAATGAACTTGTTTGCTTGAACCGACTCATGACTTTAGTGACATGGTTGCACCTTTATATGATACCGGAAGATAAAAGAACAGTGTTAAAATTACCGTACATACATACTTTGCGTTCTTTGGGGGGTGTTGATGGTGGTGACTGGGTTTAGTGATGGAAGTATCGCTTTTTCTATGGGTGATTATTGAATTCCCTTGTTAGGCGCTTACTCTTATGCAGTTAATTTTAATTCTTTTTCTTCACATTGTGCAGCTATGTTCCTAATCCTGTCCTGGTGATTATTGATGTTCAACCCAAGGAGTTGGGAATACCCACCAAAGCATATTATGCTGTAGAAGAGGTTAAAGAGGTGGGTGTATGGTCTAAGATGTTAGAGATTTGATATTTGCTTATTCGGCTTCACTAATATGATATGGTTTTCCTTCACAGAATGCTACTCAGAAAAGTCAGAAGGTGTTCGTCCACGTGCCATCAGAAATTGCGGCCCATGAAGTCGAGGAAATTGGTAAGAACTAGTCTGTTTGAAATTGCATGAGGAACGGGCATCATGTTTGGCACTTTCAAGTTATACATTCAATAGTTCAGTCACACTTTCTGATAGGCTAGGTCACTTTCTGCAAGAAATCAATGTTCAGTATATCTGTAACTGGTACCATATCGGTCGGGTGCTGAGTAGGGATAAATAGGCGAATTTTCCAGTTAATCGGCTATTTGGTGACCCACTGAGTAGCGATTAACTGACCGAGATGCCGATTAACTGGCTGATTTTTGGAACAATCCAAGAAATATAATTTTGTTTGAGAGGTTTTGGGTTCACTTCATAATTTTAGCTGATGTATGCTTTATGCTCTCTTCAGGAGTTGAGCACCTTCTGAGGGATGTGAAAGACACAACAATAAGCACACTTGCCACAGAGGTAATGTTTCATAAGAATTAAGATGGGTGGATACAGTTTGCAGCTTGTGCCCCTAATTTTCATTTGCCAATGTAGGTCAGCAGCAAGCTTGCAGCCCTGAAGGGACTCGATGCGAGGCTTACGGAGATCCGGGGTTATCTAGATCTTGTAATTGAAGGGAAGCTCCCACTGAACCACGAGATTCTGTACCACTTGCAGGTTTGGCTCTCGCTATTTGTTATATGTTATGTTAGCCACTTCTTTTGGGGAGTTGCATTCGATCTTTTCTTCTGTTTGTGTCTCAGTAATTTCTATTATACTTGATCCTCACCAGGAAGGTTCTGTTGCCCCCATGAACCTTAAATGTTTTAAATGTACACCTCTATTCTTAAAGGTTGTCTGGGATGAACTAGTTAATTGCTGTAGTCTCCGGAAGAAAATTGTGATGCTTTAGTACTCTCAGGAAGAAAAATGTGATGCTCGAGTACTCTCCGGAAGAAAAATTGTGATGCTTTTTAGCGATTGATGTTTTCCCTTAGGAATATGTGAAAGTTGTGCAACCAGTGAGTGGTTGAAAGATACGTACTCCTAGGCCCTTCTGGGCACCTTGTACAGGTGCTACTGCTATGGCTGCCAAGTAGGGAATTTTTTTTTATGTGGCAAGATAATTAAGAAGAGAGAAGAGTTTGGTTACCCCAGGAAGAAACGATGCTAGATGCGCATACCTAGGTGAAAACTCAATTTTCCACAAAAAAGACAAACTCGTCCACAACTAATTAAATGAAGCTTAGTAACAAGAAGCTAAGCACCCATGCAATGAGAGAGGCCTTAGTGCGTGTTTTATCACCAGCAGTTTCCGCCATAAGTTGAGGCAGATAGGATGCGAAGGGTGCTTTAGAGCCATCAATACATCACTTTGGTTTTGGGATATACTATATTTTGGGTGGTTAAATCATGCTTTATATATGTCTGTTTTTCTGTCCTCAGAACAGTAATTTGTTTGATCATATTGTAGCTTCACCACTTATTAGGTCCACAGTAGGATAAGAAAAACATGATAATTGATGATATATGCATGCCTTAACACACGAGATAATGCTTGATATTTTTAGCGATTATGAGTTGAGAACAATTCAAAATTCGTCCCAAGTTCTGTTACTGAAGCAGTTCTACATTTTCACTCATGGAAGTGTAATATACTTGTTCTGTTTTTTTTGCAGGATGTGTTTAATCTGCTCCCCAATCTCAACGTAAATGAGCTCATTAAAGCCTTTGCAGGTAATCAAGCATGTCGCCATCAGTTTACCATAACCGGCTTGTTTTCCCCTTTCATTTTCTGGGTTTGCTTATTGCAGCAACTTTATTATCTATCTTTTCATGCAGTGAAAACAAATGATATGATGCTGGTCATATACCTGTCTTCTCTTATCCGGAGTGTCATTGCTCTCCACAATTTGATCAACAACAAGGTAAGTTGTTTCTGTCCGCTAGTTTAAGCTGTTACCAATTCTTCCATCCTTAGCTATATTGGTGTCTTCATGTTGATCTTATGAAGTTATACCCTTCTTTCTGCAAATTTTGCGACAAGTATGTAATCTTTTATGTGATTCCTTGCAGATGCTAAACAAGGAACATGAGAAGGCCGAGGATTTGAAGCCAGCCGCCGTACCTACTGCAGCAGGGAGCTGAATGTCCTTGTTTGCCTCAAGATGGGGATAGCGATCTATGACCCAGCATTGGGGCAAAGAAACTGTGACATGTTAGCATTGTCTCATTTGTACCAAGTGTCTTGACCTTCAATTTACATTTTGATGTTTACTTCATGTACGATGAGGTCAACGACAAAACCTTACATTCTGTGAGCTCTAGGTCTTTTTGAGGTTTATAATCTAGATCTTATACTGTTTCATCTGCCGCGTCATGGTTTGTGATGCGGATTATCTTAGTAAATGTATGCTTCATTAGAAACATCACTGCCAGTTTACAATGTTGTCTACTTTGGTAGAGTCGTCAGGCTCAGAGGTTACACACTTTGGATAGATGGAACATTGAGTCGATTTCCTTGGTAAAATTTTGACATAGCTTGGTACTGATAAGGCAATCAAACAACAAACGAAAGAACGTACTTGTACAGTTGAAATTTGATTGATTGCTTTAGCACAGAAAAGGCAACCAACAACAGCAAGATACAGGAAATCACCTGATAGATGGCTGTGAGGTACTCCCTTTGTCCACAAATATAAGATGTGGAGATTTAGACGGACTGAAATAAATGAACAAAACACAGTAAAACATGTCTATATACATCTGATTTAGGAAAAAAGTTACTAGAAGAACAGCTTATATTTGTCAACGGAGGAAGTAGTTCATATTCAAACTTCTGAAGCCTTGCTATCTCCAGATTAGTTCCAGGCTTGAATTTGTTATCTACTCCACTGTCGAAACCGAATTGGAATTGGAATTTGAATTTGCTGCTGAAATAAAAAATATATACGGATAAAAAAAAGCTTCAACTGAAGTTTTAAAGATGGGAACGCGCACAGTAGCACTCAACTCAGCCTCCTCCGCCGTGTCCTTGTGTTCCTCTCTCGCCGTGCCAACCCCCCAACCCTCGTGATCGATTCCGATTCCGTGCCCGCGCGTCGAGCGATCGGCCCAGAGAGCTCGTCGACGAATCTCGCTCGTGTCCATCAGATCGCCATCGCCGGCCCACCTGCCCACCTGCCCACCAGTCGATGGCCTTCCCCTCTTTCACATGGCCGTTCCGCCGCCGAGCCGCCGCCGGCGCCAGCGGCGGAGCCGGCCCAAGCAAACCCTCCGCCGCGGAGGGGAAGGAGGAGGACGCGGAGGAGCTCGGCGTCACGCCGCAGCTCCTCGACTTCCTCCGGACGCTCTCCCCCGACGCCTTCAAGTCCTCCGCCCTCCAGCTCCACCAAGGCACCCCCTCCCTCCTCCCCTCTCGATTCCGCTCCCCTGCTAGTTCAGTCTCGATTACTGACGGTGATGCGCCATGTTGTCTCGCAGGGGCCTCGGCGGAGGCGGCGGGAGAGCTCTCGGACTGGCAGCAGCGGCACGCCGTCCTCGTGCTCGCCAGAGCCAAGGTAGGCCCCCCGCGGATCTCGTCCTCCGCTTCGCCCAAGAGAGAGATGGCTCTCAGGTCTCAAACTGTAATAATGTTTGATCCCTGCAGGAACTCGCTAAGGTCCGCTATGATTTGTGCCCACGCCACATGAAGGACAAGCAGTTCTGGACAATCTACTTCCTGCTCGCCAGGACCTACATCTTGCCGTAAGCTCTTGCCTCATTAGCTTTCGCCCATGTGCAAGTGCATTGTTTCAGTCCAAGTGCTCAATTAGCTTCATGGTGGTGTTGATTTTGTGAGTCTTCAGTTAGGAATTCTAGTCCATGCTGTTCCTTAATACCCAGCAAACTATATTCGTATCTAAACATGATGGTCCCAGTTGCATGTGTACCGTTGTGATGTCTTGTAGTATATATTATAAACATCCAGCAAAAGGGATTGGCATCTGAAGATGAAAAATTATTTCAAATATGAGTACCCGTTTTTGTAAAAGTTCAGCAAAAAGGGGACACCATCATGTAAAGTGTGGTCTCTGTTTGCTGAACTATCCATGAGGCGTAATGCTTCCAATAGAGATAGATATAGTACTAGTGCTGTTGGCTATATAAAGTTTCTGGTATCACACCAGTATATCTTAATAATACCTCTGTTCAGGCTTATAAGGCCCGCACATAATTTAAGGAAAACTCTAACCGTTAATTTAATGTCGCAAAAGTATACCATTGGAAACTTCTTTTAAATGTAAATCCAGTGATATATGTTGTGGCATATAAATAATATTTTGTTGATCAGAATAATGTTTAAAGTTTTTCTTTATACACGCCAACCTTATAAACCTGGAATGTGGCAGCCATGGAGGTGATTGTTCCTTGCTGTACTCCACTAACTTCTACTTCCTGAAAGATTTCATTGAGTAGATATGTTCAATGTATAAATAACCTGGCTGAAAGAAGAATTCACCATCCTTGGTTAGTTTTGGAGATGTATTTGTTATGTGATTCAAGATTAGACTCTGAACTACTGCAGCTACCTTGTAGTGTTCTCGTGGGACGCAGCCAAAATATAAGGTGGGACTTGCATAATTCAGACTAACATTATTGACTATCATGTACTACTATGGTAGACCAACATTTATACGGTGGTTCTTCTGCAACCGTGTGCAGAATTTACTACCACCTAGTACTCTTCTCAGTAGCCACCGAGGCTTGAGAACCGAGATGGAGTGATCTGCTGTGGTCATATAGGCTTTAGCTCCAGCTGCTATATAATACTCTAATTCTGTCCTACCAATCTGCCATGGGTTATTGACAGACATTTTAAAAACATGTTCTCTTCTTACAGGTACGAGTTACGTGCCATACAAAAAGAGAAGGTAAGAAGGATGGAGACAGAGAACGGAAAGTCAAAAGAAGTGATTGCTGTTGAGGTGGAGATGCAGGAATCGAAATGCAGTAGAGAATCTCAAACGTTACCAGATGATTCAGAACCTCAGGATTCATAGTTGATGTTGCTGACGGCATATTAGGTAAGGGCTGGAAGCAGCTGTATCAAAATTGATATCTGGCTTAATTCAGAACTCATTTTTCCAGTTGAATGACCCAGGCTTCAAAATTATTTCGCAGAAGTTTCAGATGCATGCGATGGGTGTTCATTGTGACTTCTGGCTGGATGTAGCAATCTCCGCAGCGTGCCATTGGAGTGCCTGTATGTGTAGTAATCAAATTTTGGAGTCTAGGAATTTTGAGGCAGCACGCTGCATCTGCTGATAGCAACATAGCAGCTGTTTGTTGGCTGTGCACTGACATGTAAGCTGATGTGAACTTGGCCGTGATCTTGAATTGAAGTCCATGTACTATATCTTTTATGTATTCTTGTGCGGGCTTTTCCCCCATATTGTTTGAGGCATTCACAGCTTTCTGTTTTCGCTGCCCGGCTATTCTGGAACTTTACTGGAAATTCTGCTGCACTGAAACATTTGTTATGCACGTCTAGTTGATTTTACAGGGATTTCTAGTCTCATTTAAGGCAGATTTTCTGCTTAATTTAGTTAGGCATAAGGCATACGAGTGACATCTCAAATTAATTGCACAAGTTGCATGTGTTTCATGACATCTCAAACTGAAATCAAGATCCCAAGACTGAAAAACAACTGGACAAATTGATGCGTTTTCGAAAATTAATTGCAACCGAGGTGTTTTTTTTAAAGAATATAGTACTGTATCAGACAATCATAGAGTGCAGCATTTCGGTGCCCAGGCTCATCCGCACCTGGTCAGAAAAAAATCACAAAACAATTCAAAAAATTCCGAAAACAATTTGCATGATAGAAAATTTATTGCGTGAGATCTGCTCCAATTTTCAGGTCATTTGGACATGTGAGTTGCTCTCAGCAAAAAAAGGCAAATCGGGTCAAAACAGTGCATGAACAGTAAACTTTTTTACAGAGCCCGAATTCGTCTCTTTTGCCGAGAGCTGCTCGGATACCCAAATGATTTAAAAATTGAAGCGGACTTCAAGCATCAAATTATCTACGATGCATTTTTTTGAATTTTTTGAATTTTTCTAGCATTTGAATTTTTTTTCAGTGCGGGTGCAGATGAGCCTAGTGTGGGCTCAGAAGTGGATTATCGACAATCATATACTTCCTCTGTTCCTAAATGTAAGTCTTCGTAGAGATTCCACTATGAACCACATACAGATGTATATAGATGCATTTTAAGTTTAAATTCATTCATTTTGCTTCGTATGTAGTCCACCTAATGAAATCCCTACAAAGACTTATACTATTTAGGAACGGAGGGAGTAGTCTTCTCGCAAAAAGAAAAATAGACAATCATAGTCATTCCGTGGAAAAGAGAGTAGTACTCCCTCCGTCCGAAAATACTTGTCATCAAAATGAATAAAAAGGGATGTAATTTTTCGATTTTGCCTTTTGGCCTTTTCCACTGGAATGTGGGCCCCGCTCTCTATCCATCTCTCCTCTCCCACTTCCAGCGTTCCCCTCGCCCAGGTGTCACTGTTTCGAAACAGAGACAGGCAGAGAGGGAGCGGAGAAGACAGAGGGAGGGGAATCACGGGGGAAAAGCGGCGGTTCCGACGCAGAGTCACCGGCGTCGATATCCCCAGCCACGGCGACGCGTCGCCCGCTTCTTCGGGCCCTGCGAAGCGGGTGAGTCACCCAACCGACTGAAGAACAGCGGTCAGCGACCATGTTTTCTTCCTGTTCGCGCCCAATCCGCATGCATGCCGTGAAATTTCTAGGGTTCTAGTAGCAGCCAATTTGCCCCATACCCCATCTATGAGGGACGGGGGTGCTGGTAGAGGTGTGCTAGCTTTCGAATCGACCAAGATAGGAGCAGCAAATGACCCGACGACTTTTTCAGCTAGCTTGCAAGCTGATCTCTGATGTGCTCTGCTCGGCTGTGACGTTCCGTTCGGGTTTCAGCTCTCTGGTTTTCAGAGCTCAACAGTGAACACCCTCTTGTAACTTGTTCCATTACTAGAGGGACTTAGATTCAGATACTAGTAGCTAACACCCCTGCACCTCTTCCTGCTAGAAAAATCAGAGGAAGCAGAAAAGCACCCCCGCTCTTTGAATATCCTACATCATTCCTGCGGATTCCCATGGCTCGTGTTTAAACATTTTCTGTGACTTGTTAGAAATCTGAAACTCTTGTTTCAACAAATTTGTACGGTTTGTCCCAGCTAGTTCCCACAGATATATTTCTGCACTCCTTACGTTATGTGCAGCTAGTTTGTAAAGGACAAAACCATATTCTCGTTTTTTTCGTTACGCACTTCTGTTTGTATCTATCTGAATTGCAAATGCCATTTCAGCGAATTCTGTTTGTCTCTTGTTCCATTCATCAGATTTTTTTTTTTTTTTTGGCTTTAGTACTTGCTTGGAGTTTTGCTGATGTTTAGAATTCTTCAGCTCCCAAACGAGGAAGTTTTGTATTTATCTCGTTCTTGCATGGTCTGAAATTACAATTTTTAGAGGTTTCAGATGGGAGGAAGCGGGGAGGGCACATGTGGTTTACTCGTCGAGTTGGGGTAGGGGTTTTGCGTGGGTACTGCTGATAAAGAACAGAGGAAGGGGATTCTTTTCACACTTTTACGTCCTTCCTTTTTCCATCCCATTTATCTCAAAATCTAAAGAGGGGTTAAGCCCAACTAGTGTGGGGGTTCTTTCAACAACAACAACAAAGCCTTTAGTCCCACACAAGTTGGGGTAGGCTCGAGGTGAAACCCATAAGATCTCGCAACCAACTCATGGTTCTGGCACATGGATAGCAAGCTTCCACGCACCCCTGTCCATGGCTAGTTCTCTGTCGATACTCCAGTCCTTCAGATCCCTCTTTACAGACTCCTCCCATGTCAAGTTCGGTCTACCCCGACCTCTCTTGACATTATCGGCACGCTTTAGCCGTCGACTAGGCACTGGCCTTTTCTGTCCAGAGAAAATAGAAAAATAGAAAAATAAAAAAAAGTTATAGAAATAAGCCCAGAGTTATCATGTCATATTATATCTTTTTCGTTTTCTTTTTTCTGTCATATCATATCCTTTTCATTTTCTGGTTGTGTTATATTTGGTTGTAATCTTTTTTTTTCACATAATAAAAATGAAAAAATATGCAAAAAGTGAGTCACAGCCTCACAGGGACAAGCCAAGCCCAAAACAGTAAAGCCCACAACCACACCTCAAAAGACAACTCATAAAGACAAAGAGAGCCCACAACCAAAGCCCGGAAAGGAAAAACACAACCTGCGACAAGGGGTGACCGAAACAGGCAAAAATCAATGTACATGACGTCAGCCGACTGAGCCTTAGCTAGACCCATCTACTATCTGTCTTTCAAACATATATTTTGTATCTAAATCCCACCGTAAATGCAAAGCTGAAAGCCCCATCCTCTGCCGTTCTACGAGCTAGTTGCTCTAAGCTCTGATCTCTCCATTTGATTCAAGGTGATTGATATCAGCTCAACTAGACAATTCTAGCCTTGTAGTGTATCATCGTAGATTATTACTTTTTTAACTAAACTATTCGGTTTTATTTCGAGTGACCACTGCGACATTCATGGTCGGATTTTGTGTGTGTAGCATTGTCTTCTTGTTTGCAAGCTCATTTTTTCCTTTTTTTTGCTTGTCTCTAGATTATCCTCTCCTTTTTTCTGTGGTGGCTGGCGACTATGAACCAATCTTTGAGCATGGGGTCGTTGATGTACAAGGTAGTAATAAAGACGACTAATTTTGTTCGACTGCATGTTTTCAGCAGCAGCTCAAGCGATGACAGGGGTTCTGAATGCCTTGGCATCTTACGTTACCAAGATGCTCGCCGACATGGCTAGAGAAGAGGTGGCCATGCTGATCGGGGTCTCCAGCGCGATCGACGATCTAACCATCAAGCTTGGGGACCTCCAGAATTTCCTTGCTGATGCCGATAGGAGAAACATCACCGACGAGAGTGTTCGGGGGTGGGTGGAGCAATTGAAGCATGCCATGTATCACGCTACCGACATCATCGATCTGTGTCAGCTCAAGGCCATGGAGCAAGGTCCATCCAAGGACATGGGGTGTCTTAACCCCATGTTCTTGTGCATTCAGAATCCCCTCCATGTACACGACATCGGCAGCCGCATTAAGGCACTGAACAAGAAGTTGGATAACATCTGCAAGAGGGGTCGTAGTTTCAATTTCATCAAGCTTGAAGTCTACCAGGACCAGAAGACAAATCGATCTCATGGTATTGACCGCAAGACGAATCCATTGTTGGAGCGGTCGGGCGTGGTTGGGGAGAAGATCGAAGATGACACGAGATCGCTTGTTCAGCTGCTCACGAAGGAAGTCATTGACACGAGTGATAGCATCATGGTGTTCGCCATCGTTGGTGTTGGCGGGATTGGTAAGACCACCCTTAGCAAGAAGATCTTTAACGACGAAGCAATACAAGGCAAGTTCACCAAGAAAATATGGTTAAGTATCACACAAGAATTCAGCGAGGTTGACTTATTGAGGACAGCCATCACTACCGCCGAAGGAAATTTGCCAGGACCTGGGGGTGGGTCTCAAGACAAAACTTTGCTCGTGCCGGCTCTTGCAAGTGCTATCAAAGATAAGAAGCTATTTCTTGTGTTGGATGACATGTGGGGCACCTATGAATGGACGAACTTGCTTAAGGCTCCCATTAGCCACAGTGCCCCGGGTAGCCGAGTCCTCGTCACCACAAGACATGAAACTGTTGCCCGAGGCATGAAAGCAGTAAATCCATACCACCGCATCAACAAATTAGGGCCCAAAGATGGCTGGTCATTGCTCACGAAGCAGGTGAGCACATAACTACTGGTAGCCTCCGTTCTATCTCAAGTAATACGTTCATTTATTGACACGTGGGGATGCAAATTTGGTACCTTTAGGGTACCCTCCGGCCCTCCTTAGTCTACCAAATGAACAAATGATATGAATTCTGAAAATTTAGTTCATTTAGTTGAACCAAGGAGGGTCGGAGGGTACCCTTTAGGTTCCAATTTGCATCCCTATTAACATGGGAAGTGGCAATATTTTTTGTTGTACTCTTGGTGCTTACTGCCTTAAGTACGTGCTTCATCTTTTTGGTGCGTCACTGTATATGACAACTGTTGTTTGATTAACATTACTACTAGTACACTAGTGTTCGTTATGAATAGGCACATAGACCAAGCGTCCACACCAACTGCTTGTACGTAGTACTTTTATATTGATTATCACCACATAATGTAAGCACTGCCTTTTAATGGTATGTACGCCTTAAAGTTCTTAATACCTCCACAACTACTAGACTATCTTCTAATTGGTCATTCTAGACTACTGAGAACATGCATATGCTTGTTGGCCTGTTGTTTATCTCTGATTCGTAGATTGTGTTGAGAGTAACTAGCTAGGTAATTAGATCATTTATGTGTCAAATAAAAAGACATGGACATTGATCCATCCAGATGCTTTTGATTGACAACTTAATTTATCAGTAGACTGGACTATAGGTGCTCAATTAATGTGTGTGAGTGTGTTCCATATTAATTCTCAATTAATGTGTTTATTCCATATTAATTCTCAATTGTTTGAAGGTACTCATGACCGAGAAAAGCGAACCTGCAGTGGATATGCTGAAGGATATTGGACTTCAAATTGTAGAAAAATGTGATGGGTTACCACTTGCCATAAAAGTGATGGGAGGACTCCTATGCCAGAAGGAAAAAACCCGGCATGATTGGGAGAAGGTATTGAATGATGCTGTATGGTCAATACATCAAATGCCAGAAGAGCTAAATCATGCAATATATCTTAGCTATGAGGACTTGTCCCCTTGTTTAAAACAATGCTTTCTGCACTTCTCCCTTAAGCCTAAAAAGATGATTTTAGATGATACACAATTTGTCGACATGTGGATTGGTGAAGGATTTGTTAATGGAGACTTAGATAGATTGGAAGAAATAGGAACTGAGTACCATAAAGAGCTGAGGTTGAGGAACCTTATAGAGTCGGATACATCATATGCCAGTCAGTATGTTTGCAAGATGCATGATGTTATTCGTTCATTTGCTCAATTCATGACAAGAAATGAAGCACTAGTAGCTCATAATGGAGAAACTGTTAATAGTAAACTTCATTTGCAAAGGTTTCTCCGGTTGTCTATAGAGACTAATGGATTGGAATCAGATGAATTTGAGTGGAGAAGTTTACAAGAGCAAATATCTCTAAGATCGTTAATGTTAATTGGAAACTTCAAGGTTCAGTCTGGTGATTCCTTGGTTACCTTTCCAAGTCTGCGGACTCTACACGTAGAGTCTGCAGAGTTCGCCACAATGGTTGAATCTCTGTATCATCTCAAACACTTGAGGTATTTGTCAATGGATAGATGCGCTGATATAGATTGCTTGCCAGAGAACATTCACAAAATGAAGTTCTTACAACACATTAGTCTTGAAGGTTGTGAGAATCTTGTGAAACTTCCTGATAGCATTGTGAAGTTAACGGAACTAAGATATCTTCAACTTGAAGGCACAGGTATATATAGTATTCCTAGGGGTTTCCATGCTCTAACAAATTTGAGGACACTATCTGGGTTCCGAGTACACATGGATGGTGATTGGTGTAGCTTGGAAGAGCTTGGACCTCTTTCCCAGCTTAGGGGCATTGGATTAGTGGGCCTGGGGAATGTATCTGATGCTTCATTTGTCACAAAGGTTAGGCTTGATCAAAAAGTGCATCTTTCTAGGATGCGCTTATTATCCAGTATTGCGTGTAAGAAAAATCAAGGAGTAATTGAGGAGGTGTTTAATGAGCTATCTCCTCCTCCGTGCATAGAAATTATTTCCGTTGAAGGATATATCGGGCGCCACCTGCCAAGATGGATGATGTCGACAGCAACAATGCCCCTCAATAGCTTGAGGACACTAGTGATGGAAGATTTGGCTTGTTGCATCCAACTTCCTGATGGATTATGTCAGCTCCCATTGCTGGACTACCTGCAAGTCAACCGTGCTCCAGCGATCAAGTGCATTGGGCCAGAATTTGTGGGCCCCCAAAGCCACCGTTGCTATCCTTCATCCCACATGGTGACTGCATTTCCGAGGCTGCGTGAGATGGATTTATTAGAATTCGTGGAATTGGAGGAGTGGGAGTGGGAGGAGGAAGTGCAAGCTATGCCAGTCTTGGACGCGCTTACTTTCACAAGGTGTAATTTGAAGTGTATCCCTCCCGGTCTTGCCTCACATGCAAAGGCTTTGAAAAAGTTGACCTTGTGGAGCATGTGGCGTCTCCATTCGCTAGAGAACTTTGCTTCTGTTGTCGAGCTCGACCTGTATGACTTACCCAAGCTGATTAGTATCTCCAATTTCCCTGAATTGCAAAAGCTTGAGATCAAGTCATGCCCCGAGCTCACCTCACTAGAGGAAATGAGTGCACTACGGAGACTTGTGCTGACAGTTCCCGGCTACGGTGAAAGATTCCGGCTCTCGCCCAGCAAGATGGGACTCCCCTTGTACATTCAAACTGTAAATCCAAGCCATTTGCTGGTGGACTGCGGTCTGGAGATACTTGGTTTCATGGCCGCAGGAAAATCTGGCAGCGAGTGGGACAAGTTTAGCCATATCCAGCACGTTGAGGCTTATGCAGACAGTGATTGCTGGGATGACAAGAAATGGCACGTGTTGTACACAAGGGAACCTTTCAGCATTGAAACAAATGTGCAGGTAATAATTAGTATGTAGACTCCCTAATATATCTGAATTTTAATCTCTTCCTGCTGTTTCCATCTTAACCTCGTCGATTCCGCAGCCTGCATTTCCGCGCTTGCTTAGAGGAGCAAAAACTGTCCGCGGATAGAGAAGAGGAAGAGCATGAATTTGATCCAACGGAATTGGCACCTATTCTCATGGGAAATAAATAAGCACGGTATGTTGCTACCAGGTTGGAACCAAATGCAACCTCCAGTTCTTCCTCCTCGCCTCAAGTGCCAGCGATTCAGTGCGCATGCACGCATCCGTGGGAAACAACTGCAGTGGTTGGGCTCCATAACCAAGATGACGGAAAGATTAATTTGCTGTCAAGAGAACAAAGGCGTCGTGTAGAAAATGGCTTGCGGTTATGCGATGATTAAATTGTGTTTATGAAGATCTGATGCTATATTGAGGTCGTGAGCACGTCACTCGTTGTTGTTGAAGTATGAGACTGCACTCGTCACCCGTTTACTTTCAGTTTGAATGAATAAACATTTGACCTTTCAATTTGGTACGACCCAACGAACTACATAGATGAGCACCTGTGCTATTATTCAGTATTCACATCATGCATGACAGCAGCAGATTGTAAAATTTACACCATAAAAACTCAGAGAAAAAGGAAACAATATGGCTGTTCATGTTCAATGAAACCAAGTTGATTTTAGGCTACATCTGTACATCAACAACAACAAAACAAGGCTGCTTCTTTGTATCGCTGTAAGGAAACTGCTCTTGCTGTAATTCAGAGATAAGAATTTCCCAGTGATTTGTTTCGTCAGCTCCGTGGTAACTTTTCTTTACATCAAGGAACGTCTTTTATTAACTTGTGATAAGAGCTGCATCATCAAGAAAAAATGGAGCTAATTCTGGGGGTACACCTTCAAACCATAGAGAGCTAAGCAATCCCCTGCCATCCTAGCCAATACACCTGTACGTTTGTTGTAAAACCAAGCAGTAAATAGGAGAAACTAGCTAGTCTTTTGCGTTAATTTATTCCTGGGTTCCCAGCTTATTGTCCAAATTTGCTTCTTCATTCGTCAAAGAGCAGCATCACAACTTATGATACTTCATATCAGCAATTCATCCGAAGTCCAGCTACATATACAATTCATAGACAGGAAGATCAGGGAATTACACAACGTGCTTTTACCAGAGCACAATTTGTTAGCAACAAGCAATTCAATCAACTTGCAGAGTAGAACGCACATTGTACATATTCAGCTGAACATCAAAATTTATGTATGATACTGTATCAGCATGTGCAAGGGAAAGCGGAAGGGGACAAGTATGAACTGATTATGGCATTTGCATTCTATAGCAGTTAAGCTTTGCAACAGATAACTACCTCGACATATTTTAGCCTCAGATTCAGGTTTAAAAAATATTACAGGAGTAGCTACACTGAACCACTGATGTTCCCAAAATTTCTACTATCACAACATATCTTTAAATCATGGCATCATAATCATCCAATGCACCATTATACTCCATGATCTTCTTCTTGATCTTTGAGGAATCCACCCAGGTGATGAAATCCTCCATGTTCCTGGTCACAAGGAAGGCTGGATCGGTGACCGTCTCTGGGCCTACACGCACATGGCCCTGTTCAATGTAGGTGACGGCCTCTTTAAGGTGTTCAGCAAACTTGAGCTTCACCATAATTGTTGCAAGTCTCCGCCTACAATAGTTTTGCAAACAATATGGTAAGTGAAATATGACACATACACAGGTCATTGAGTGATTCTTGGCAATAAACACTTTCTAAAATTAACTGGCAAATAAAATGCACTATATTCAGCGATCAAAGAATGTTATAACCCGGGAGAGAGACAAAGAGACCTGGCGAAGGCGCTCACTGAAAGTTTCTCACATTTAACCAAGCTCTTCTTTGTTGGAATTACACCCATATTATACCTGAAATTCAAGAAAACTTCTTTAGACTAGACAAATGAGTAGGCCAGTGAAAGTAGCAAGGAATAAGCGGAAGTGGCAAGCAAGAACTGCATGATTTAACCAAAAGGAAATAGTTTTAGATGATTCTGGTAAGATGGCTTACTCAACCAACACGAGCATGCTCAGACATAAGCAGAAGATTATAACGAGAAACCGATAATCTCAGAGAGGTTTATGCATTCTGGGCAAATAATCAAGTAGTGCTAACATATGTCGAAAGTACAATTAATATACTCAAATGATAAGTGCCACACAGCAGGTGCGTGGCACTCTGGCCCTGACGTTTTTTGATGGCAATTCCAGTCACGCAAGGATGACAATGTGCAGTGACACACGGCAATTCCAGTCACGCAAGCACGAAAGTTGCCATCCTCACGTCACTAAACATGCCGCCGAAAATGTTCAGAGTTGCCATGTGCTCGTACATGACGTTCGGTACTTACCAGGGTCCTTAATTTATAGACAAGAGCACACATCAAAAGCCTCACACATCTCTAACTCTATAATAACAATCAAAGTGGCAATTGCAGATAAGCCTGGAGCATTCTCACAAGGTTGCGGCCCATGATGGATATACAGTCCTCACAGTATGCAGTAAAAATTTCAAACAAACAAATGCATACAGCATCACACATGCATCGAGGGTCTGCGGCGTCTTACAGCTTATCGATGAGCATGTCCGTCATCTCGATTCTGAAAGGGTCCCTCGGATCCATCTGCTTTATGATGTTCACGAGCTTCTGCGCCATCAAGCAAATCCCGTTGTACCTGCCGCGACACCACAACAGTCACAGGATCGATTAGTTACAGGGCACCGCCCAGCAAACGCTACGATTTCTTGAACCAACACGCTCAGCAAATCCCGGGAGGCGATCGGCGCGCTCAGCAAATCCCAGCCGCGAGATCGAACTGGGTCTGACGGGCA
>NC_041383.1:733439012-733443868 GCF_002162155.2 Triticum dicoccoides | reverse complement strand
ATTGACTGGGTGAGAGAGAGCGTACTTCTTGTAGTCGTCCCTCTCGACGAGGCTGTAGCGCTGCGTGACGGCGGCCTCGCGGTGGCCGCCCTCCCGCTTCCACAGGAGGAAGTTGGCCTTCTTCATCAGCTTCTTCTCGTGGAACTTGAGCTTCCTCATCCTGCCTCACGCTGTGGCTGCGAGGAAGGGGTTTGTGTCGAGGGCGGAGGCGGCGGCGGCGGCGCGCGATTCCGGGAGGAGCGCGTGAGGCGGCTGGCGGGCGGGCTGGCGCGAGACCGGCGGGGGGGCAGGGAGATGAGTGGAGGTGGGCGGCTAGGGTTCCTGGGCACATGAGGGTGGGGGGTTGATCTCAGAGGTTGCAGCATGGGCTGAGTGGGCTTGTAGGTGTCTTTTGGGCTCAAACGGCGAAAGGTTAGCGGGCCAAGCCAGATGGTGTGCAGTCTTCTCTCTTCAAAAAAAAAAGAGGATGGTGTGCACTCTTGTCTCTTAAAAAAAAGTATGGTCTGCACTGTTCTCTCTTCAAAAAATAAGGATGGTGTGCACTCCAGATTTTCTCTCTATTTTTGCAAATGCTCTAAAAAACAAATTTAAAAATCTCTGGTCGGGTGAGAAAGACCAAGAGAATGTATTTGATGCCGCGAACCGTTCCTATCGCTAGGTGATTAGGGTTTTGCTCCTCCCGTTGACTTCTGCGGCGTCAGGTTCTTTCCTGCCCTGCCTCCTTCCATACTAAGATCAACCTTTGATCGTCCTGTTTGGGCGTCGCTCATCTAGCCAATGACTCAGACAGTGGTTGTATGTCGAGGCAATGGCCTCGGATTGTCGTGCCGCGATGCCCCCGTGGGGGTGGGGTTGTGGCTTGCATGGAATGGGTGGCAACCTTGTACCATGCGGGTGGTGAGTTCGTCGGCTCGATCGCGGTGTCCCTCCGACATGGTCTGACTTGTGCGTCGGGGCAATGGGTCCAGATTTTGGCGTGGCGGTCGTGGTCTGTGAGTTGTCTTCCGATTCGGTGCAGTGTGGGCTACGAGGCGGCCGTGTCGTGCGGTGTTGCAGCTCAAGGATGTCAAGATGGCGGCCTCGGAGGGTGGTGCTAGTGGTGCGTGCAGGGCACGTCTATGCGTTGGATGCCGGCGGCGGTGGCCCCTGGATGCTACCGTCCTCACTTTCCTGGACTCTGGATGACATTGGGCTCTTGTGGTGCGCTTCACCACCTCCCATGTTTGGGTGGCCCATCCCTGCTCCGCACATAGCGGCTTGGTTTCTCTCCCTCTATCGGCGTGGTGCTTTGTGGTGTGGTGGTGTAGTGCCTTTCGGGGCATTGTTGGGTTATCGTCGCGTGTGGGTGGTGTGTTGTTCTCGGGTTCCGTCGCTTTTGGCGACCGGTGAGGGGACTTTGTTCCCTTTGTATCTGATTTTCGCCCGGTTTCCCCTAATAAACCGGGCAACTCTATTCTTCTATATGGAAAGGCGGGTACCCCCTGCTCCTCTCGAGGGCTACTCGAAAAAAAAACATGCATGTGGCATATAATAGCAAGTCAATTACAAATTTATCAGTCCTCCTATCCAACTCTATCTATTGGTCGATCGTGCCAAATACGAGCGGGCCTGCCATTATTCACCAAATCAGTCTCTTCTTCAACAACTCTGCTAGATTGCTGCCAAATCGATGAGGAGTTTTCAGAGAACACGCGTCTTCTAGCCTGCCATTCTGGCAAGTATGGTGGCGCCTGAACCTGCCCACACAAGATTTCCGGAACCGTGAGAATCATCATACTTCCCCTTGTGTAGTGACCGTCTGCAATGAGACATTACCCGTTTGTCACGAGTATTGCTGCAGTTGTGCTAAGTCCCCAATAAATTGCCATCTCTGCTCACAGTTAAGAATATATACAAAGGAAGGAAAATAATTGATCGAAATGAAAAAGATGGACGAGTTGCCTGAATCACACATGTACAAATAGAAGCAATATATGCTCCATCCATTTATTTCTCTCTCTCCTTTACGGTTTTAATGTCTTGTTCTCTGCATGAGTACATCAAACTGCAGCTGCCGCTGAGATTGAGAGACAACAACCAATAACCATAGACAATGCATGCATAGGTTAATTAGTTTGCGTTGCAGCCATCATTTTGGCCCGTTTCATCTTGGCAAACTCCACCAACCTGCCGACGTCCGGCATAAGCGCCCTGGCGCCGTCCAGCCGGGCAAAGCGCTCCGTCCACTCCACCAGGAGCGGGGTCTTGGCAGCGTCAAGGAGCTCGACGTCGCAAAGTGCCTTGGTTCCCTGCATCCACGCTATCATGCCGGCCAGCACGACGTCGACGTACCCGACATCGTCTCCGCCGAAGAAGGGCTTTGGTTGCCCCCTGGAGAGCAGCCCCTCCAGGGCGTTCACTGCCTCCAGCGTCTCCCTCGCCCCTTCGGCCCTCTCCTTGTCCGTGATGCCTCTGAACATCTTCAACCACGGGGCGATCAGCTGCAAGTCATCAATTAGCACGAGCATACGTAGTCACTGGCTAGTCGTTGACATATACATTTGCTGCATCGTATATTGTACCAACAGATTGCGTACTTATGTACTCCCTCCGTTCGGAATTAGTTGCCACAAAAATGAATAAAAATAAATGTATCTACAACTAAAATACATCTAGATACATCCACTTCTTAGACGAGTAATTCCGAACAGAGGGAGTGTACCTTGTCTTCACTGTAGGTGGCCCAGAAGCGCGCCATGGCACGTTCGTAGGGGTCGGCGGGGAGGAGCGATGGGCCCACATCACTGAACTTCTCCTCGATGTACTCCAGGATCACAAGAGACTCGCAGATCGGGACGCCGTTGTGGATGAGGACCGGCAGCTTCTTGATGAACGGGTTAGACTCAAGGAGGAGGTCGCTCTTGTTCTCGAGGTTCTCCTCGAAGTACTCGTACTGCAGGCCCTTGAAGTTGAGCGCCGCCCTCACTCGTAGAGCGAATGGGCTCCTCCATGTCCCCAGCACCTTAAGCTCGTCTCCTAGTTGCGCCTGTGATACATAGCGTAGCCGTGTCAGATGAGGCTGGAAGCTTGCATGCACCTCAACTCTATGCAACATTATTTTTCGATTTAAACGTGTACGCTGAATGACTGTGTCATACCGTGCTTGTCCCGGCTGCAGTGACGAGCCTAAGGGCCGGAGGCAGAGGGGGCGAGCCGACGACGAGCTGGAGTGGAGCTGGAGTTGGCAACGAGCGTAAGTGTGCGGAACGCGTTACAGGAGCCGACGGAGCGGATTTCCTGAAGCCGATGACCGGGTTCAGCGGAGCCGAAGCGAGCACGGGAAGGGCCATGGCGTTCTTCCGCTGTTTGCACTGGTTGGTAGTAGTACGAAGTACTCTATCTACCAATCCAACACTACCACTGGCCGGTATATATAGAGCAGAGCTTGGGCGCGCCCCAAGCCCCCAAGCCCCCAACCCCCTACCCGAGCCCCCAACCCCCTAAATAAAAACTGTTGTTGAGCCTGACCCTTGTAATGGTCGATTGATTCATGCATGCACTTCCCCTTAAAAAAAAGATTAATGCATGCGCTTCTTCTTCTTTTGAACAGTACTGCGTGCGCTTCCATAAGGCGCCTTCCCATGCATGGGTACAGTGCAACAATGTGGAAAGAATGGTAGTAGAAAACTCTCTGTTTCTCTTTAGGTTTCACACCTCAAAAGGAGATTTAGGGCCTGTTTGGTAACCACCAGCTCCACGAATCTGGTGGAGCACCTATTCCCCTGCTCTGAAAATTAGAACTGCAGCCCGCTCCGCTCCGAGGAAGAGTTATGGAGCGGAGCGGCTCCGAACATGCACTTAATTTTGGTTTCAAACTTCCAAATGTTTCTGTCGATGAGTACATTGAAATCAAGATTTCGTATCGATGGCCACTGGAGAGAACCCAAGAACTGAGGTATGAAAGGGTGATGATTACGACGGAGCTCGATCGATGGGCCTGCACTTGGAGAGTAGTTTCCTTTCGCTTCTCGTGGTTTCCATGCATGTTCTGCAAAAGAACACGCTCTAGCTCTGAGGGATTTCTTTGGATTCAAAATCCTCTATAAAAATCCTATCTAGGTTTCATAATTATTTTCTCATACTAACTAGGGTTTTGAGGAGCAAGCCTCCGGAATCGCTCCTTCTACGAACCTGCACTGGGTGAGCACCGATAAGGTTCTTGAGGATCACCTCGATGGCTCGGTGCGACTGCTCACGTGAACTACTTCCCCGGTGGCAATAGACAGCAACTATGACTACATCACGTGAACATCAGCACCTCGATCGTCGCCATTGTCGAAAACACTGTCAACGACGTCAACGCCTCGATATTCTCGATTAGCCTACATGTTCTAAGGCCAACTCTAACATCATTCACCAAATGTCCTTCTCTACTTGTGTGCGGACACCCCCATTTGTCCGGGGTCAATTGGGTACTCAGTGGTATCCAGAATTTTCCCCGTATTTGTCTGCCCTCCTCCCTCTTTTTTTTCTCAAACTCAAATATTACAACACAACAATAAGTCAAATGTAAGTATTACAATTCAGACCTTTCCGAATTACAAGTTCAAATTTAAATTAAATTTATTCAGCAACACATGCTCTATTGGTCTTTGTGATGCACCCGCACATGCTCCACTAAATCACTGAGGAGTTCTGCATGCATTTCTCCACTACCAATCCTTCAATGCATCTCGAGAAAAATTTCTAACTCAACGTCTTGTTGTTGGTGTGGGGTGATAAAGCGAGGAGGAGGGGTGGAGTGGGTGACGGGGGTGGGGCCCGAGTAGGATATTTAAGTGGGGCCGGGCTGTTGGGCCGATGTGGCGGACAATCCG
>NC_041383.1:733428173-733439002 GCF_002162155.2 Triticum dicoccoides | reverse complement strand
GGACTATTCGGGTTGAAATTGGGAAGCTCGTTCGATTGCTTTTTGGGTGAGAATAGTCTGGTCCAGACTAATGGGCAGAAGTGGGGGAGCCCGTTGGAAATGTCCTAACCATCTTGTTGTCGGGTTCAAGTGTGTGGTATCATGCAAATTTCATCCATATGCTAGTTCAAATTTCCGGACAAACGTGTATGTCTATTTTACTGTATGCACTTAATATTGCTAGCACGATGTTAACTTGAATTAAAGTAATTCTAAAGTGCAATTATGTACCCATATTCGTAGACTTGATAAATTCCTTGGAATGGTGAATAGGATGTACTCCATCCGTCCCAAAATTCTTGTCTTAGATCTGTCTAGATACGATTGTATTAAGTCACGTTTTAGTATTAGATGTATCCGTGTCTAGACAAATGTAAGAAAAGAATTTTGGGACGGAGGGAGTAATTAGCTGTGCACGAAGCTAGCCACCTAGATAGAGGTCAAAGGTGGAGATGTTTTGAGATTCATTTTGCCAGGTGTCAAAATCAGGAGAGGGTCGAGGGATGGAGAGCATACTATCCGGATTGTATAAGAGCATGTACAATGGTGCTATCTTAGGAGTGCCACATAGGATAAATGATGAGTGGAGGAAAGAGAATCCATAAGCAAAGGCTTGTCTTCTCTTATTTAAGAGATGGTCTCTTAGCACAATATGTCTCACCATGTTTTAGGAATAGCTAGTTATTTTACATAAGTCTAAGAGGTAATACATTGTAGACATATTTTTATTGTTATCTTTAAATTGCATGCAAGATTTAAGATAAAACTGTCTTATCAACCATTATACATGCCCTAAGACTTCTTTTAACCAAGAGACGGTAGATCCGTTTTGCAAGGCTTAAGATAATACATTAACCATACCAGCTTCGACCGACAGAGATGAGATTGCCCTTTTTTTCTAATAAAAGATGAATTGGTAGAGGTGTGACTCTCATAACACTTATAGGAGATTTTCCTACAGGAGCCGTGCGTGGCAGGATAGTGAGGCGTTCCGTTCACGGAGCTGAGAAAACATGAATAATACGGCACGGCAGCTCGCCTCAAGTCTTGATCCAGTCAGAGGCGGAGGACGAAAAAAAATTAAGGTGTGGCAGACTCTTAAGTCATTGTTTTTGATGCACACGCTCGCTCGACGGCGAGGCCTAGCCCATGGCCGTTGTCGGCCATCCGCCCGTCCTGTCATCCGCCTAATCCTGCCAGACGTCGTCGTGTAGTTTTTGTCGAGTGTAGTTTTTGTTTTGAGAACTGCCCTCTCGGCAATTTGTTTAAGTGTTAGGCGGATTTGCATTCAACTGTACAATGTCCTTTTTTTTGAGAAAAGACTGTACAACGTCAATCAAACAAGCAGGGATTACATCAAAAGATAAAGAGTTAACACCAATAATAAGCGTGTCCTAAGGGCATGCATGAGCAGCTTCATTCGTTCCTCTCTTGATCTACTGAATCTTGAATCCCTGAATATTTTGGAGATAGATTTTCATCTCCCTAAAAACCTTGCTTCGTGGGTGTGTAGTTGGTTAGTGGCTTCGTGGGTCAACGCTATGGCTGCTTGGTGCATCGTGTGTGTACTAGCTTCGTGGGGGTCTAGGATGATCGGTTTGTTCGTGGGCTGCGTGTGCGTGGCCCTGTTATCAGCGAACGACCTCTCGTTATCGTAGCGACCTTTCTCAGCGTTGCATGGCAGCGAGGATATCCAGCGATAGTAGTAGAAGCGTACGTATAAAATTTTCATCCCACCCAATCAAGGTATGGCGGCCGCCATGCCTTGCCCATTGGGGTCCTCCGCCAGTGGATCCAGTAGTTGAGCAGGCCGCTGTTTCTCCACGGGTTCTTCTGGCCCATTCCAACTGCAAGTCTTGTCACTATGGCACAAGCGTATCGTATTAATTTTTTTCCGGATGTGACTAATAATTCTACAACTACTGTCGTGAATTAAATTAATTCTAACTATATTCTAGTAACCTGACGAGGGCTATGTCAAGATCAACATTGACGGCGGGCTCAATCTAGCGGACGACCCGGGAGGGGCGGGTGGAGTCGCTCGGTCTCCCTCGGCCCTGCTTAGTGCGTGGTGCAAGCCATACTCCGGGATCACGGTCCCCTGATCATAGAGAGTCTCTCCCTATGTGATGGTGTTCGTTTTGCTACTCTCCGAGGTTTCTCCCATGTGATAATGGAAGTAGACTGCTTGGAGTTGGTGATACTATAGAATTCTCGTCACAATTCTCGATCTATTGTGGCCTACTTATTAGATGAGATAGAAGAGCTTAGTACTTACTTTACATCTTTCGATATTTGCCATGTAAGTAGATCAGCTAATCTTCCTGCGCATCTCTGTGCGAAGCGTGCTTGTGCACTGGATGTAACAAATAGCTGGATGGATGAAACTCCAAGCTTCTTGTTGACCAGCTTATTGGCTGACTCATCCAAGAATGCTTTTCGATGAATAAAGCTCTCCAATTAGCCTGCAAAAAAACTATTCTAGTAACCTTGACATTATACATGTCCGGATTCGCGACCTGATTAATTCCCTCAAACCGTGATTATAGGATGTTTAATTATCCACGCAAAGCTAGCTAAGTAGCTAACTGCCCTGCCTCCATGGCAACGGGCATGACAACCCTAATGATGATACACTTATCATGCATATCAGCGTTGCCAGATTAAGACAAGATTGTTCCCTTTTTAAGAAAAATTGATAAGATGCAACTCTCACCACTCGTCGGCACGACAACAATAATGGAGAGATATTTCTCCTGGTCGGGAGCCGTACGTGACAGGACAATGATGCGTTCCCTCCACGGAGCTGGGAGTATAATACGCCATGGCAGCTGGCCTCTAGTCTTATCACACTACTGGAAGAAAACACATCAGTAACGTGATAAGGACATCGTCAACTACACTAGGCTAAGATGTCCCCTCGTACGTCGGCGGATGCGTCTGGATAGTGTTCCAGCGTCACAGAGAAAGAAATAAGAAAGAAAATGAAAAGGTGGTCTGAGATGGGTCATGCTGACGTGGCGGACTGGCCGGACACTCCAGGACACCCTTGTCTGACGGCTTCTAACTAAACTCAACAGTCTTTGTGCGCAAGTTTTCAAAGCTCATTACTATCCTGAGAGACGCCTCAAGGAAACGGTGTTTTCCGAGAACGCTTCGTCTACTTGGCAGGCTATTTAGTATGGGCTTGACCTTCTCAGGCTGGTCGTAATGGTGCTAATATCATGCATGTCAACTAGGCAATTTTGATAAGGTGTCATATCATTAAATAAAGAAAAAGAGGATGGAGTATCATATCATGATACCGTATCATAATAAATACTATGCTATTTTGTGTCATGCATGTCAATAAATAGAGTACTACATGATACCATGCATTAGGAAGGCAGTATCATACACAAGTATCATATGCATGATACTAGTATATGATACTCCCTATTACAACTAGCCTCATAAAGAGGCTAGTCTAGCACATTGGGAACGCTGAGAGCATCCGCATCTGATGCTCACGTCTACTATGCAATTTTATTCATGTAGACTATGTTGGACTTTCAAGCGCAGAGTTTTGTAAGGTAGCAACAGAAGAGAACAACAATCTTGGGCAAACAGATGTCGTTTGTGAGGAAAGTTGGGAGGTGAGAGCTCCACCGCCGACTGCTAGCCCGGCACCGGCGGCCACCATCACCGCTGCTGCCCGCGTGGGGGGTGGCGTCCACTCGCTTGTCGTGTGACCACTCCGGACACGGCAACCACCATCGCCGGAGCTCCACCGTGTAGCTAGAGGATCGCCACGGCCATCGGGGCTTTCATCGATCCACCACGCGTCGCTGTCCGTTCCAGGTTTGGTTTCTTCTTTGGAGTGAGTTGAGTCACAACCTTTGATGCATGCCTGTAGTCTCGCCTTGACGCATTAAACCCTAGTTCTTTCTGTAGTCTCGCCTTCATGCTTTAAAAGTTCTTCCTGCTGTAAACCATAGTTCCTTCTCCCTTTGTCGCCGCCGCCTCTGTTCCGCGTTCCTTAGCTGGCTCTCCGGCTGTGTTTCCATGGCTGTGCCTGGCCTCGGTTCTGTGGATGGCTATCGCTTCGAGAATGCTATGCTGGCCAAGTATGGGTGCGGCTCCGCCGAGTCTGTGGCCGGCCACAGCCACCATGCCGGCGTTCTTGCCGGCGTTCACAACGACGGCATCATGCTTACCCCTCGGGCCTTCGCTTCCTTGCTTGTCAACTGGTTCGGTGGTTTCGCCAACGGCTATAGTGTCAGGTCACGCCAGCCTGGCGTCTTCCTCTTCCAGGTCGCTCATGAGTACGTGGCCAAGGAGATCGTGCTCCGTGATCCCTGGAGATCTGGTGTCATACGGGTCGGTATGTCGCTCGCTAGCTTATACGCTTCTGCATGTCGTGGTGTGTTGAGCCTGCCTCGCGCTTCACGTTCTGCCGCGCGTTGTCGTGCTTGGTTGGATAACTCGCTCAAGCCATTGCTCCTTGGCCCTGGTCCGCGCCTCCCTACTCTAATCCTTGCTAACGGCCACTCGATTGCCCCTTCGCATGCCTAGGTTTCCAGGGATCTTGATGATGGTTTGCATGCAGTGTGCCCTGTCGCGCCCGTGGGTAATCAAGTGCTTGCCGGCTTTCCCCCCTTAAACGCTTCTGCCCTGCATGTGCCACCCTCCTCTGACCAATCCCAGGCCGTTCAAAGCTCCATCAACGCCGGGTCTGCTAGCAACGTTTCGGCTGACTCCCCTACCGCCTCCTTATCTGTGCATGGCTACACTTCCTACAAGGATGCGCTGCTCTCTAATATAGATAGGCGGCCTCCTTCTCCTGCCTTAGACGTTGCGCCAAATCCGCTTTTTAGATACAGGAAGCCTAAGGATTTGCACAAACGCTGCTTCCGCTGTCTCTCGTATAGCCATCGCCGGCGGGATTGCCAGGATCCGGCTGTTTGCTGGTTGTGTCGCCTTGTTGGCCACCTTAGCTTTCAATGCTCTTTGCGGCTCGCACGCCCTTCCTCCAATCGCTGTCCCGAGACCATTTATACGCCAGCCCACTTGAGCCACTCTCCATCGCTCGCCTCTGCCTCCTCTGCCCGCAGTTGTGAGCACGCCCCTCCTCCCAGCTCCCTCCCGCTGTTGCTTGCAGCCATGGAGCCAGTGGTGCATGGCCGCCCCTCTTGCTTAGATGTCTACTATCCCATGGTCCACGACCAGAACTCGCTTGTCTGCCTCGTTAACATCTCGCCTCCTAGACCTGCCTTCCTGCCATGGCTCAAACGCGTCCTTCGCGTTCGTCTGGGCATTACGGTTGTTCGGTTCGCCGGCAGCGCGGTGGGTACCATTTTTGTGGTGTTCCAGTGGGAATCTGAGCAGGTGGCTGCCATGAGGGCTAGCCCTATCTGCTTGGACAACCGCTCCATCTGGATTCTTCCGCACAGTGCGGGGGACAATGCTTTCTCCTTCTCCTACCGTCATGTGGTGAGCCTTTCTTTGGAGAAGATGCCGCTCGAGCTGTGGCACAGGCGGGGGGTGGCGGCCAGTGTCGCCGGCTTCGCCAACTTGTTCAGGCTCGAGCACGCCTGCCTCCATGGCAGTGAGTTCTCATGCATCTTCGTGCTCGTCAAGGTTGAAGCTCTACACCACATCCCGCATCACCTCGCCTTCCATCGCATCGATGGCAATGGCATCTACGCTAACATCATCATCAACGAGATTTGGGACGTCGCCCGCTCGCTTGCTGCCCCCACTACTCCCCCGCACCCGGCCGGCCAGGTTGGAGAGGAGGGTGCCAGCGGCTCCCGCCATCCTACATTGCCGCGGCGTGACCACGCTCACCCGCGGTCCTCTTTGGACGCTGCGGATGGTGGGGAGGGCATGGCTGACCGGGCGTTTAGGGTGTTCCTTCACCCGCACATGGCGACTGTGGGGGACAACCTTGCCATGCTCAAGATCGCCGTCCAGCCCAAGCTCATCAAGCATGCTACTTTTGCCATCCCTTCTATGGCGCAACTCGAGTATGAGGATGAGATGCGCCATTGCCTTCACTTCTCTCGCTGTTGGTGGCTGATGTGCGCTCCCCGCACGCCATGGTCTCCTTCAACATCGATGAGCTGAGCTTCTCCTTCACACTCGAGCTCAACGGCCGCCGGGTGGTCCGCGGCTCCATCCCGGTGCGGCCGGTGGTGGTGGACGACAGATACTTTCCTTGCTTCAATTACCTCTCTGAGTTTTTGGCGCGGGAAAGCTCCAGGTCGCTCCTTTTCAAATTTCTGCCTAAGCTACTGGATGACACCGTGTGCTCTCGCATGCTGCCACTGCTCCCCTCGGTAGAATGCAAATATCCACCAAAGCCCAATGTTCCGGCCAGCCTGTTGCTTGCAGTCGGCCCGTTGCTCTCTTTCGGGGGAAAGCCCCTCCTTCCAGCCGCGACCCTTTATCCTGCCCAAGCCCATCTACAAGCCAACCAAATCCTCACCACGCGGCCCATCTACTCTCGGCCTGCCAACCGCATTCCACGGCCGGAGCCTGGCATCCTGCCATGTGGTCAAACCTCCCCGGTGGTTGTGACCGACCTCAACACTACTAGGAAAAGGGCTATAGATGGGATGGACACTAATGGCGCACTGTACATGTGGTGCGCCATTACTAAATACTAATGGCGCACCATGTGTTGGTGCGCCATTAGTGTGCAAATACTAATGGCGCACCACATCCCACGGTGCGCCATTAGTAAATTTTTTTAATTTTTTCAAAACTACTAATGGCGCACCGTGGGAGTGGTGCACCATTACTAGTTGACATAGTAATGGCGCACCACATCCACCGTGCGCCATTAGTAGTTTTGAAAAAAAATTAAAAAAATGTTAGTAATGGCGCACCTGTGGACAGTGCGCCATTGGTGCGCCATTACTAAGTTTTTTTCAAAAAAATTCAATTTTTTTTCTTTTTTTCTTTTCAAAACTAGTAATGGCGCACCGTGGGTGTGATGCGCCATTACTAGTTTAACTAGTAATGGCGCACCACCCCACGGTGCGCCATTACTAACTTGGCCCAAAAGTTCCCGAATTCACCCCCCGTGTGGACCGCCTTTTCAGTTTTAAAAAAAATAAAAGAAAATGATAGAAATGTCAAAAAAATAAAAGAAAATAAGTTTTCCATGTGATATATGGTCTAGTTGTTGTGAAAATTTACAAATATGAATTTCTACTTTATTTGCAAAATCTCTCTGGAAATTTGTAAAATGGCCATAACTTTTGCATATGAACTCGGATCAAAAAGTTTTTTATATGAAAAATCATCTACTCGAAAAGTTACATCCGAATTTAATAGGGGGAACCCTGTTAAACATTTTCAAAATCCCCAAAAACCTAACAGAAAAAAAGTTACGGGGATGACAAGATCTAGAGGCAAAAAAATTCAAAAAATTTCAAACTTACTAGTGGCGCACCATGGATGTGGTGCGCCACTAGTAATAGAAAAAAAATTTGGTTTTGAATTTTTTTTTGAATTGTTTTTCAAAAAATGATACGTAATATGACCAGGAAGTTTGAAATATTTTTCAAAATTTCATCATAGTCATGAACATGAACAAAGTCCTAGACATCAACAAGGTATAATAGGATTTATATGCTAGATATATCAACAAGTGCTTGTGAAGTGAGCTGTTGCTGGGGTTTGATAGAACTCTGAAGTTAAGCGTGCTTGGGTTGGAGTACTGTGAGGATGGGTGACCTTTGGGAAGTTTGACCACGGAGTGCGATCTGACCTGAGTTTAAGCATATTGACCCGAGATTAAGCCATAGTGACCTGAGATTAAGAAAAAAACAAAAAAAAATTTAAAAAAATTTGATCTTTTTTTAAAAAAATTGGAAAATAAAATTTAAAAAAAAATTCAGATTTTTTTTTAAAAAATGTTACTAATGGCGCACTTCTATGTGGTGCGCCATTAGTATACAGATACTAATGACGCACAGTGGGCTATACTAATGGCGCACTGCGTGGTGCGCCATTAGTAAAAAATACTAGTGGCGTGATAGTAATGGCGCACCGGTAGTGCGCCATTAGTAGGCAAAACCGGTGCGCCATTAGTAGGCCTTTTCCTAGTAGTGCAAGCACGACGCATGTGCCGCCCTCCCCCGAAATGTCGCCACGGTCTTCTGCAGCTACCGTGACTCGCCGCTCGCTCCTGCCGCCGGCGACTTCTGTGCCTTCCCACCCACTCTACACCTGTTTCCCGCCCCTCGGGTGGCCATCCCACCCGCGGGCGCCCCGACCAGGGAGGATTTTGATCTGAATCTGGTGCCTGCTACCTTGCCGGGGTCGGGTGGGGTGCTCGCCGGCTTGGATCCCGTGGGGCGCAGCCAGGCGGATCCGGCCATGTTGGCTTCTGCTCCGCTTGAGGATGCCCCAACTCCTCGGCGCAGTCCGCGCATCAGGCGCGCTTACGATGGCATCCGGATGGGCTCTGTTGAGCATGCCTCCAAGCGAAAGGCGGCGGCATTAGATTCTGGCTCTGGTTCGGGTGGTAGCGCCACCCGCCGCTCCAGCTCTTCCATGGCGCGCCGTAAGAAGGCAAAGGTGTTGGCTGGACTCCTCGAGCTGCCGTTGGCGGTGACGCCGTCGCTGTTGAAAAGGGGGAAGCTGAAGCTGATCGCTGCGCAATGTGATCTCAATGCGGCTGCCATCTTCGACCAGGTTCAGGTTCGCGCTGCATCTCCTGAGGCGGCGGCCTCCTCTGATTCCAACAGCTCTTCTGCTTCGTCTGTGCGTACCTCCAACAATCCATATGTGTAGTTCCTCAGTCGATGTTGTCAGCTGCTTCCGGGCTCGAGCTTGCTATCTTAGGCGTCTTTTTTTCTGGGTTGGCTGCTGTTAAGCTTCTTTGTCTGTCAGGTTGTTAGTTTACTGCATTCAGTAGGCTACTTGGTCTTAGGTTCTGTCAGGGTCTACATTGATGTCTACTACACAACCTTCTTCTTGTAGATGTTGTTGGGCCTGCAAGTGCACAGGTTTGTAGGACAGTAGCAAATTTCCCTCAAGTGGATGACCTAAGGTTTATCAATCCGTAGGAGGCGTAGGATGAAGATGGTCTCTCTCAAGCAACCCTGCAACCAAATAACAAAGAGTCTCTTGTGTCCCCAACACACCCAATACAATGGTAAATTGTATAGGTGCACTAGTTCGGCGAAGAGATGGTGATACAAGTGCAAAATGTTTAGTAGATATAGGTTTTTGTAATCTGAAATTATAAAAACAGCAAGGTAACAAGTGGTAAAAGTGAGCGTAAACGGTATTGCAATGGTAGTAAACAAGGCCTAGGGTTCATACTTTCACTAGTGCAAGTTCTCTCAACAATAATAACATAGATAGATCATATAACAAGCCCTCAACATGCAACAAAGAGTCACTCCAAAGCCACTAATAGCGGAGAACAAACGTAGATATTATGGTAGGGTACGAAACCACCTGAAAGTTATTCTTTCGGATCGATCTATAAAAGAGTTCGTACTAGAATAACACCTTAAGACACAAATCAACCAAAACCCTAATGTCACCTAGATACTCCATTGTCACCTCAAGTATCCGTGGGCATGATTATATGATATGCATCACACAATCTCAGATTCATCCAACCAACACAAAGTACTTCAAAGAGTGCCCCAAAGTTTCTACCGGAGAGTCAAGAACGTGTGCCAACCCCTATGCATAGGTTCATGGGCGGAACCCGCAAGTTGGTCACCATACATCAAGAGGCACATGATATCCCATTGTCACCACAGATAAGCACGACAAGACATACATCAAGTGTTCTCAAATAAAGACTCAATCCGATAAGATATCTTCAAAGGGGAAACTCAATTCATCACAAGAGAGTAGAGGGGGAGAAACATCATAAGATCCAACTACAATAGCAAAGCTCAGGATACATCAAGATCGTGCCATAGAGGGAACACGAGAGAGAGAGAGAGATCAAACACATAGCTACTAGTACATACCCTCAGCCCCGAGGGTGAACTACTCCCTCCTCATCATGGATAGCACCGGGATGATTAAGATGGCCATCGGTGATGGATTCCCCCTTCGACAGGGTGCCGGAACGGGCTCCCCAAAGGTTTTTGGTGGCTACAGAGGCTTGCGGCGGCGGAACTCCCGATCTATCTTCTGTTCTGGAAGTTTTAGGGTACGTAGGTATATATGGGTGCAAGGGGTACGTTGTAACGCCCGGGTAATTAAGCTACAGTAATCCCCACTAATGATGACACGTCCCCTCTGTCGCTGTAGTTAATCTCGGGTTAAATCAAAACGGTTTCGAAATTCAATTCAAAATTATGATGGCAATAAAAGTTTTCAAAAAAATCAAACTAAAATGTTCGGGGGTTGTCAAATATTACAAGGTTAATTATGGTGGGGTGCACACATTTTTATAAAGTGTCTGAATATTTTAAAATGAATTAAAACAGAAAAGGAAAAATAAGAAAAGGAAAATAAACCTAATAACTACAGGGGGAAAACCCTCTGGCCAACTGGGCCAACCGGCCCAGCCGACCGGCCCATTGGCCCATCCGGCCCCCCTCACTCCCATAACCCCCCCGGGCGGCGAAACCCTAGCCGACGCCTCCCCCCACTCCCCCTCGATCCCCTTCTCCTCCCTCACCGATCCGGATCGGGATCGGCTCCGATCCCGTTGACCCCGACGCCGGGACCACATCGCCGGACGGCCGCCGCCTCGACCTCCTCCCCGTCGGTCCTCCCCAACCGTCCCTGAGCCCTCTGCATAGACCCTACGCCCCCCCGTG
>NC_041383.1:733420298-733427749 GCF_002162155.2 Triticum dicoccoides | reverse complement strand
GGCGCACCGCGCCCGTCCCGTAGAGCCCCCAGACACCCTCAGCCGTGCCCTGTGGCGCGTTTCCGGTGAGGTCACGTGCCGCGCCGCCGTCCTGGAGGTCGCCGCCGGCGCGTCAACGCCGCCCGCCGACGTGGCCGGCCTGGGGCCACCGCGTGGGTCACTGACCCGTGGGCCCCCAAGGGCCCGGCCGGCCTGTTGAACCGGTCAACGCTGACGTGGCCGCCCCCTGTGTCTATGACATGTGGGTCCCGAATGAATAAGCAAATTAAAATAAATATAATTAATAAAAATAAAAATGGTTTAACAAATTAACTATTAATTAAGTAATTAATTAAGTTAATTAATCCGGTTTAATTAATTTAATTAACTAGTTAATTTTAATTAAACTGTAATTAGGATTAAACTAAACCCTAATTAAACCTAACAGTGTATGACAGGTGGGTCCCACGGGACCCACATGTCAGGTTGACCAGGTCAGACAGTCAACGCTGACTGCTGATGTCAGCACGACGTCATGCTGACGTCATAAATCCATTTTCGAATTAATTAAATAAATAATTAAAATCAGAAAATGATTTAAATCTTTAGAAAATCATATCTTTTAATCCGTAATTCGGATGAAAATACTTTCTACATGAAAGTTGCTCAGAACGACGAGACGAATCCGGATACGCGGTCCGTTCATCCGCCACACACCCCTAACCTATCGAACCCGCAACTTTCCCCCTCCGGCTCCTCTGCCCGAAAACATGAAACATCGGGAATACTTTCCCGGGGGTTTTCCCCCCTTCACCGGTATCACCTACTACCGCGTTAGGGCACACCGAACACCGCGTATTGCCTTGATATATTCTGTGGTGCTTTGTTTGCTCTGTATTCATTATTTCTTCCCCCTCTTCTCTCCGGTAGACTACGAGACCGACGCTGCTGCTGACCAGTTCGACTACGGAGTTGACGACCCCTCTCTCTTGCCAGAGCAACCAGGCAAGCCCCCCCCCTTTGATCACCAGATATCACCTACTCTTCTCTATACTGCTTGCATTAGAGTAGTGTAGCATGTTACTGCTTTCCGTTAATCCTATTCTGATGCATAGCCTGTCATTGCTGCTACAGTCATTGATACCTTACCCGCAATCCTAAATGCTTAGTATAGGATGCTAGTGTTCCATCAGTGACCCTACACTCTTGTCCGTCTGCCATGCTATACTACTGGGCTGTGATCACTTCGGGAGGTGATCACGGGCATATACTATATACTTTACACTGTTACATTACTGGTGATACTGTTTGGAGATGGGGGCTGAAGGGGCAGGTGGCTCCATCCAGGTAGTGGTGGGCCTGAGTTCTCGACGGCCCCCGACTGTTACTTTGTGGCGGAGCGACAAGGCAGGTTGAGACCACCTAGGAGACAGGTGGGCCTGGCCTTGTTCGGCATTCGCGGATACTTAACACGCTTAACGAGATCTTGGTATTTGATCTGAGTCTGGCTACTGGCCTATACGCACTAACCATCTACGCGGGAGTAGTTATGGGTATCCCGGCGTCGTGGTATCAGCCGAAGCACTTCAGACGTCAGCGACGGAGCGGCGCGCGCCGGATTGGAACGTAAGCCTGCTCTTGTATTAAGGGGGCTAGTTCTGCTTCCGGCCGCCCTCGCAACGTGCAGGTGTGCTATGGGCGATGGGCCTAGACCCCTGTGCGCTTAGGTTTAGACCGGCGTGCTGGCCTCTCTGTTTTGCCTAGGTGGGGCTGCGACGTGTTGATCTTCCGAGGCCGGGCATGACCCAGGAAAGTGTGTCCGGCCAAATGGGATCGAGCGTGTTGGGCTATGTGGTGCACCCCTGCAGGGAAGTTAATCTATTCGAATAGCCGTGATCTTTGGTAACAGGACGACTTGGAGTTGTACCTTGACCTTATGACAACTAGAACCGGATACTTAATAAAACACACCCTTCCAAGTTCCACAGACAACCCGGTGATCGCTTTTCTACAGGGCGACGAGAGGAGGATCGCCGGGTAGGGTTATGCTATGCGATGCTACTTGGAGATGCTGCTTGGAGATGCTACTTGAAGATGCTACTTGGAGGACTTCAATCTACTCTCTCCTACATGCTGCAAGACGGAGGCTGCCAGAAGCGTAGTCTTCGACAGGATTAGCTATCCCCCTTTTATTCTGGCATTCTGCAGTTCAGTCCACCGATATGGCCCTTTACACATATACCCATGCATATGTAGTGTAGCTCCTTGCTTGCGAGTACTTTGGATGAGTACTCACGGTTGCTTTCTCCCCCCTTTTTCCCCTTTCCTTTCTTTCTGGTCGACGCAACCAGATGTTGGAGTCCAGGAGTCAGACGCCACCGTCGACGACGACCCCTACTACACCGGAGGTGCCTACTACTACGTGCTGCCCGCCGGCGACGACCAGGAGTAGTTTGGAGGATCCCAGGCAGGAGGCCTGCGCCTCTTTCGATCTGTATCCTAGTTGTGCTAGCCTTCTTAAGGCAAACTTGTTTAACTTATGTCTGTACTCAGATATTGTTGCTTCCGCTGACTCGTCTATGATCGAGCACTTGTATTCGAGCCCTCGAGGCCCCTGGCTTGTATTATGATGCTTGTATGACTTTTTATGTTTTAGAGTTGTGTTGTGATATCTTCCCGTGAGTCCCGGATCTTGATCGTACACATTTGCGTGCATGATTAGTGTACGATTGAATCGGGGGCGTCACAAGTTGGTATCAGAGCCGACTGCCTGTAGGAATCCCCCTTTCCAACTCCTTGGCCGAAGTCGAGTCTAGTCGTTGAAAAACTTTTACTAACATGGTTGTGTGGCCCATGGGCCCACGTCGCCATCGGGAGGTATTAGGATCTTTTATTCCTCGACCTTTACTCTGGGATTCTGAACCCTCTTCTATTCGGGTTAAACGATTTTTACTAAAAACTAACTTTAGGTTCTCGAAAATACTTTCTCCCGGAGAGCCCCTTCAGTCCAGATGGTCACCGACTGCACCAGAAGATTTCGGAGATACTCTTTGATATTCTCTCGAGACTTTGTGCCCATCACTTTTGCTATTCCCGACCATCGATAAATCCTTATGGATAACTACTTACACTTGCCATTCTTACGATCATTCCCCATTGTTCTTGTTATTACAAGATACCCAAAGTTTTCTCTATTGTTCCGAGAATACTTCGTGCCTACTGCCTAGCAGTTCTTTGCCACATGAATACCCCTTCAAATAAATCGCCGCACTTGTCAAGTATCCGCTCATCCCCAGTTGTTCATGAGTTTCACAAAAGTCTTCAAAATACTATTCGATCTTCCGAAAATCCTCTGGAGCCTTTGGCTCTTGAAATTCTTGTTTGCTCGCATTATGGTTAATCCCATAAGTCTCGTAGTCTTAATGACATTCCTTGTCATTATCATTTTGAGTCTGTTGACTCAATATGTTTGCGAATGCACGCAATCATCATTGATCCTTATAAATTACTTCTCCGGCTAAGCTGCCATTCTTTTAACTGGAATTGGTTCTCGACCAATCCAATTGTCATTGATTGTACCCTAAGGCTATTCAACTTATCCATCCCTACTCAGAGCATTGTTTCTGATCCCTTGATTTGGAAATCATAATTCCTTTGCATTTGACAATTGAGTTAGTCAGTTGTTTCTATAATCTGATCTCCTTGCAATCTTCTTCCTCTAGTTGAGTACCGATGCTCACGTCAGATCCCTTGTGGACCACCAGATCCTTTGTTGGATTTTATCTGACAACGCCCTTCATATTCAATAACCTTGTGAGCCTTTCCTCTGATACATAATGCCTTTGGTAAATTGTATCCTCTGCTTTCTTAACCATGCTCTGTCTTCGAGCTTGAGTTAATTACTTCTAAAGATTCTGGTATATGATTCTAAGATGCCCCGATGGGCTGAACCTATGCCTTCCTTAATAGGTGTGAACTCGAAAGTTTTCACGAGTCGTACTCTTCTGGTATTTTGCCAGATAATATTTCAAAACTACAACTTCATTGAGCGCGGGAAGTGAATGAAAGGTTGTGCATTGGAGAAGTGGGAGTCGACCTTGAACTTTGCGTTCATGCCCATGGACACGATGTACATCTTCTCATCGAAGCTTCTTTTAAAATCAATTATTCCCTTGGTATAAGTTCATCTTATATCTGAGATCTGGCCTTTTTGCAATCGTGGTTCTGACCATGTTCTCCTTTAAATATCATGTCCTGTGCAAGTTTAAGCACTTGTCCTCTATAGAGCAATACCCCAGTTCAACTTCTAGTTTGATCTGTCGTCGAGTATTACCACCTGGTATCTCGAGATTATCTTGGAACTGCATAATTTCTTATGAGTTCTTCATCAAGTACTACATACTCACCGATTACAATTTTTCATGGGCTCGGAGTTATTGAACACTCAAAGACACCGATAACTGAACCGAGTCCGCTCTACGGTTCAACAACCCTTCAGTAAGCTTCTATAAGTACGAGTTTGTACCCGATCACGTCATTCCTAGCCTTATCGGCTATATCATTATCGTGCAACTTTTTAACTGTACTATCAGGTCCTTTTCGAAGCACAATTTTCGACGATGAGCTAAGCTTACGTCGACTCTCCTTCTCATGTCATTTCGCCTTGACCAACAAGCTTGATTCCGAGTTTGTGTCGTATCCGTAGTTTTAATAACTTTTCGCTCCATCCTTCCTTTTGCTTGATGTCATCGATGAGCGATTATATCTTCATGAAACCTCTGGACAAATGTGTCGAGATCATCATCAATCTTATGAGCCCTTCCAGGACATCAAATGAGTTCATGATAAGAAATACCATCCTTTCCCTTGATGAATTGTATTATCATCGACCACTTTATGGCCTTCCCACCAACACAAGCTTGTTCATGCTTGGTGTTATACCTTGAGTTCCTTGCTACCCAGCATTTAATCTTCCTTACCTCGGAAGTATTACCATCTCTTTTTGTCAAGAATGTGGTGGGAATTTCACCACCTCTTAAGAATTCTTGATATCAAAATGCTTCTTGCCATCTTCGTTCATTTCTTGGTCCCCGTGTTAATTCCAACAAGTGAATGGTGTTGTTTGGATTCTTTCCTTCTAGCAACCCTAATTTTTTTTTTGAAGTTAATGGTCGAAAGTTCATTCTTAGGCTATTGACTATTGAATCACCATTCTGACATTGGTCGTGCAACCCAACCCATATTTCGGGTGCACCTTTCAACCAATGTTTAATTGTGTATGTTTTCCTCGAGCATACATCATTATACCATTTGATCTGACAAATGTCATCTTCTTGTTCACATTATTGTGGAAATCCATCTTTTGAAAATCTCAATGAATTGTTGCTGAGTCAATCAGCCACCTCCTCACCTATCCTTGGTTTAATGATGAACTATTGTTTCAGGAACCCGCTCCCATAGTTCATTTCCCGAGAATCTTGCAATGCCATTTCAACGATTTGTGTTGCGCCTTTTCTTCTCGGACATCCTGAGTCTGAGGTATCATGACACCAATCGGATCTGAATCTCGGTCAGATATGATGGTAGGGACAACTTTCCAAGAGTTATGAGGTTGGTCCTTTGATGACCTGGTAACATGATGTCATGCCTAGCACCCCCCCCCTGGGTGGAGGACCTATTGTTGTAGTATCCTTTTTAGCAAGTTTAGCCATTCTTCCATGAGGAAATTGTAAGACTTATTCTACAAGTTATTCCTGATGGATCCTTCGTGTTTCCAAAGTCTGATCTTCACCTGAAGACCATGTCAATGCTATCTCGAAGCATGTCAATGGTACTTCGATTTTCAACAGGAACATTTGAAGCACGATGCTAAATTTTATTTATCACTTATCCTAACACCGTTGTATGGGTAATATCATGAGATTCCTTCCCCCTTACCTAAATGGTTTTCTACTTTATATCCTGTCATGGATATCTTGCTCTGCTTGTCCTTGGGAAGGATATACCCTTGAAAAATATGTTTAAACATATTTTCCTTTCCATTGTTCTGTTTAATCTGATGATCATATTTTCCTTCCATTGGTTTGTTTAAACCTTTTCTATGATCTATATGATATAAGCAGTAATAACCCACTGCTTGTGCAAACGCCTCGATGTACAACTTTGTCGGTAAGACCTTGTTACTATTGTTGATGACATTCCGGTAACCACCGATGGACGGGAACCTTGCCTATTGGTCCGCCTCGTTTCAACAAGCAGAAAAATGGTTCTCTTCGTCCCTCGCCCTTGGTACCTATGTTTTTGCCGACATGACCCATAAACTCTCCTCTGACATGCCTTGCTTACATGATTATGCAAGACGTCACCGCCTTTCCTACTTTTAACCCACATGGTGGGCCCATAACCCACAGTTCCACAGGATCGAAACCTGACTCTCCTGTACACCCTGTTGTCAGAGTTATTCCTCGTGCTTGACTATGTATGTAATTCACGGGCCACTTACCTGTTGATCTATTCTGGTATCGGACACAATACTTATTCCCGTTGCTCTGAACCCCTTTCGCACTCTGCTTCAGGCAATGAACGATTGCCTATCCGCTTGAAACTTCTTATCGCACTGTCTTACTTTGCTCTCGATGTGTGTCATTTGTTCAACTCGAGAGATACTCATAAGTTCATTCTTGGGATACCCCCAGATGAATTTCCCTTATAACATCCTATCATTGTAGAGCTGCCCCTTACCTATTTGTAAGTATGATGGAGTTCCCTGAAGAAAGGACGACAACTTCATCATGATGCTTTGGAATAAAGAAATGAAGACATCAACGAAAGGGATCAACCTCTTCGAAAGGGCAGCCAAGACCGTGAAGACTCGTTAGGTTTTTCGCTACCAACACCTTCCCCCCCCCTTACTCCACCGCTTAAATCTCGGGACGAGATTTCTTGTAGTGGAGGAGATTTGTAACGCCCGGGTAATTAAGCTACAGTAATCCCCACTAATGATGACACGTCCCCTCTGTCGCTGTAGTTAATCTCGGGTTAAATCAAAACGGTTTCGAAATTCAATTCAAAATTATGATGGCAATAAAAGTTTTCAAAAAAATCAAACTAAAATGTTCGGGGGTTGTCAAATATTACAAGGTTAATTATGGTGGGGTGCACACATTTTTATAAAGTGTCTGAATATTTTAAAATGAATTAAAACAGAAAAGGAAAAATAAGAAAAGGAAAATAAACCTAATAACTACAGGGGGAAAACCCTCTGGCCAACTGGGCCAACCGGCCCAGCCGACCGGCCCATTGGCCCATCCGGCCCCCCCTCACTCCCATAACCCCCCGGGCAGCGAAACCCTAGCCGACGCCTCCCCCCACTCCCCCTCGATCCCCTTCTCCTCCCTCACCGATCCGGATCGGGATCGGCCCCGATCCCGTTGACCCCGACGCCGGGACCACATCGCCGGACAGCCGCCGCC
>NC_041383.1:733415943-733419714 GCF_002162155.2 Triticum dicoccoides | reverse complement strand
CCACGCCGGGTTGCGCACTACCGCACCCCGCGCCTCCCTCTCGCCCCGTCCCTGGCCACGCCCCCTGCGCCCCTTAGCCCCGTTCCCGTACCCCGCCCGAAGCGCCTCGCCGCCGATGAGCTCGATGCGCTCAACTCCGGCCACCCCCGCGCCAACCACGGCCACCATCGGACGCGGCGCACCGAGCCCGTCCCGTAGAGCCCCCAGACACCCTCAGCCGTGCCCTGTGGCACGTTTCCGGTGAGGTCACGTGCCGCGCCGCCGTCCTGGAGGTCGCCGCCGGCGCGTCAACGCCGCCCGCCGACGTGGCCGGCCTGGGGCCACTGCGTGGGTCACTGACCCGTGGGCCCCCAAGGGCCCGGCCAGCCTGTTGAACCGGTCAACGCTGACGTGGCCGCCCCCTCTGTCTATGACATGTGGGTCCCGAATGAATAAGCAAATTAAAATAAATATAATTAATAAAAATAAAAATGGTTTAACAAATTAACTATTAATTAATTAATTAAGTAATTAATTAAGTTAATTAATCCGGTTTAATTAATTTAATTAACTAGTTAATTTTAATTAAACTGTAATTAGGATTAAACTAAACCCTAATTAAACCTAACAGTGTATGATAGGTGGGTCCCACGGGACCCACATGTCAGGTTGACCAGGTCAGACGGTCAACGCTGACTGCTGACGTCAGCACAACGTCATGCTGACGTCATAAATCCATTTTCGAATTAAATAAATAAATAATTAAAATCAGAAAATGATTTAAATCTTTAGAAAATCATATCTTTTAATCCGTAATTCGGATGAAAATACTTTCTACATGAAAGTTGCTCAGAACGACGAGACGAATCCGGATACGCGGTCCGTTCGTCCGCCACACACCCCTAACCTATCGAACCCGCAACTTTCCCCCTCCGGCTCCTCTGCCCGAAAACACGAAACATCGGGAATACTTTCCCGGGGTTTTTCCCCCCTTCACCGGTATCACCTAGTACCGCGTTAGGGCACACCGAACACCGCGTATTGCCTTGATATATTCTGTGGTGCTTTGTTTGCTCTGTATTCATTATTTCTTCCCCCTCTTCTCTCCGGTAGACTACGAGACCGACGCTGCTGCTGACCAGTTCGACTACGGAGTTGACGACCCCTCTCTCTTGCCAGAGCAACCAGGCAAGCCCCCCCCCTTTGATCACCAGATATCACCTACTCTTCTCTATACTGCTTGCATTAGAGTAGTGTAGCATGTTACTGCTTTCCGTTAATCCTATTCTGATGCATAGCCTGTCATTGCTGCTACAGTCATTGATACCTTACCCGCAATCCTAAATGCTTAGTATAGGATGCTAGTGTTCCATCAGTGACCCTACACTCTTGTCCGTCTGCCATGCTATACTACTGGGCTGTGATCACTTCGGGAGGTGATCACGGGCATATACTATATACTTTACACTGTTACATTACCGGTGATACTGTTTGGAGATGGGGGCTGAAGGGGCAGGTGGCTCCATCCAGGTAGTGGTGGGCCTGAGTTCCCAACGGCCCCCAACTGTTACTTTGTGGCGGAGCGACAGGGCAGGTTGAGACCACCTAGGAGACAGGTGGGCCTGGCCTTGTTTGGCATTCGCGGATACTTAACACGCTTAACGAGATCTTGGTATTTGATCTGAGTCTGGCTACTGGCCTATACGCACTAACCATCTACGCGGGAGTAGTTATGGGTATCCCGGCGTCGTGGTATCAGCCGAAGCACTTCAGACGTCAGCGACGGAGCGGCGCACGCCGGATTGGAACGTAAGCCTGCTCTTGTATTAAGGGGGCTAGTTCTGCTTCCGGCCGCCCTCGCAACGTGCAGGTGTGCTATGGGAGATGGGCCCAGACCCCTGTGCGCTTAGGTTTAGACCGGCGTGCTGGCCTCTCTGTTTTGCCTAGGTGGGGCTGCGACATGTTGATCTTCCGAGGCCGGGCATGACCCAGGAAAGTGTGTCCGGCCAAATGGGATCGAGCGTGTTGGGCTATGTGGTGCACCCCTGCAGGGAAGTTAATCTATTCGAATAGCCGTGATCTTCGGTAACAGGACGACTTGGAGTTGTACCTTGACCTTATGACAACTAGAACCGGATACTTAATAAAACAGACCCTTCCAAGTTCCACAGACAACCCGGTGATCGCTTTTCTACAGGGCGACGAGAGGAGGATCGCCGGGTAGGGTTATGCTATGCGATGCTACTTGGAGATGCTGCTTGGAGATGCTACTTGAAGATGCTACTTGGAGGACTTCAATCTACTCTCTCCTACATTCTGCAAGACGGAGGCTGCCAGAAGCGTAGTCTTCGACAGGATTAGCTATCCCCCTTTTATTCTGGCATTCTGCAGTTCAGTCCACCGATATGGCCCTTTACACATATACCCATGCATATGTAGTGTAGCTCCTTGCTTGCGAGTACTTTGGATGAGTACTCACGGTTGCTTTCTCCCCCCTTTTTTCCCCTTTCCTTTCTTTCTGGTCGACGCAACCAGATGTTGGAGTCCAGGAGTCAGACGCCACCGTCGACGACGACCCCTACTACACCGGAGGTGCCTACTACTACGTGCTGCCCGCTGGCGACGACCAGGAGTAGTTTGGAGGATCCCAGGCAGGAGGCCTGCGCCTCTTTCGATCTGTATCCTAGTTGTGCTAGCCTTCTGAAGGCAAACTTGTTTAACTTATGTCTGTACTCAGATATTGTTGCTTCCGCTGACTCGTCTATGATCGAGCACTTGTATTCGAGCCCTCGAGGCCCCTGGCTTGTATTATGATGCTTGTATGACTTTTTATGTTTTAGAGTTGTGTTGTGATATCTTCCCGTGAGTCCCGGATCTTGATCGTACACATTTGCGTGCATGATTAGTGTACGATTGAATCGGGGGCGTCACATACGTCGGTGGAGCTTCGGGGGCCCCACGAGGCAGGGGGCGCCCCCTAGGGAGTGGGCACGCCCCCCACCCTCGTGGCCAACTCCCGTATCTTTTGACGTAGAGTCCAAGTCTATCCGGTGGCTTTCCTTCCAAAAATAAATTCTCCAGTTGATTTCGTTCCGTTTTGACTCCGTCTGATATTCCTTTTCCTCGAAACACTGAAACAGGCAATAAAACAACAATATGGGTTGGGCCTCTGGTTAATAGGTTAGTCCCAAAAGTAATATAAAAGTGTATAATAAAGCCCATAATCATTCAAAACACATAGTAATATAGTATGAATGCTTCATAAATTATAGATACATTGGAGACGTATCAGCATCCCCAAGCTTATTTCCTACTCGTCCTCGAGTAGGTAAATGATAAAAGAAAGAATTTATGAAGTGTGAATGCTAGAAGGTGCACAAGTTTGATCAATGATAATTTCAATCACCTTTACTAGCATCATTATATGTCATAACAGTAGTTCATCTCATAAAACTTTTAATTATCAAGGAACAAGCAATTCACATGTTAAAGCATAGACCATAAACTTTCTTGAAAGCTAGCAAACTTCATTCTTAGTCATCAAAACAATTGCAATTCATCCTATTCTCGGGAAGAGTCTATGTCAGAGCTTTGATTTAGCAAACTTCACATACTCAACTATCATATAGTCTTCTACAATTGCTAACACTCACGCAATACTTGTGGTTATGAAGTTTTAATCAGACACAGAGAAAGATTGGGGCTTATAATGTTGCCTCCAAACGTATTCACCTTTGGGTGATGTCAACAATAATAGTTCATGCTAACGTACATCCAATTGGATATATATAT
>NC_041383.1:733390161-733415475 GCF_002162155.2 Triticum dicoccoides | reverse complement strand
ATATATATATCAGGATCACCCTAACACAAAGTGCTTGCCAAAGGATAAAATGAAAAAGGGAAAGGTGAAGATCACCTTGACTCTTGCATAAAGTAAAAGACATAAAGTAAAAGATAGGCCCTTCGCAGAGGGAAGCAGAGGTTGCCATGCGCTTTTAGGGTTGGATACACAAAATCTTAATGCGAAAGAACGTCACTTTATATTGCCCCTTGTATATGGACCTTTATTATGCAGTCCGTCGCTTTTATTACTTCCATAACAAGTTCATACAAAGCTTATTTTCTCCACACTAATAAGTCATGCATATTTAGAGAGCAATTTTTATTGCTTGCACCGATGACAACTTACTTGAAGGATCTTACTCAATCCATAGGTAGATATGGTGGAATCTCATGGCAAAACTGGGTTTAAGGATATTTGGAAGCACAAGTAGTATCTCTACTTGGTGCTAGGAATTTTGTCTAGCATGAGGGGGAAAGGCAAGCTCAACATGTTTGAATGATCCATGACAATATACTTTAACTGAGACGCGAGAAAACATAACCCATTACGTTCTCTTCCTTGTCCAACATCAACTCTTTAGCATGTCATACTTAATGAGTGCTCACAATTATAAAAAATGTCTATGATAATATATTTATATGTTAAATTTCTCTTCCTTCAATATTCTTTCATGAATTGTTCAAATGACTAATACAATGCTTGCTAACCGTCAATAAATTTACAACCTCTACTTCTTAGATGTGAAGTCATTACTCCCCATGGGATAAGCAAATGAAACGTATATAATTTCAGATCTATGACAATCAAATCATTCAACCATTTACTCATAGGATATAAGTGAAGCACACGAGTAAATGACAAACTACTCCAAAAAGATATAAGTGAAGATCAATGAGTAGCTAAAAGAAATTTTGCAACTATATGAAGACTCTCTCTCATTAAAGAATTTCAAATCTTGGTATCTTATTCAAGCAGCAAGGAAAACAAAATAAAATGACATTGCAAGGATATCACAACTCATGTAAAGAAGCAAAAACTTAGGCTCAACCGATACTAACCGATAGTTGTTGAAGAGGAAAGGTGGGATGCCTACCGGGGCATCCCCAAGCTTAGATGCTTGAGACTTATTGAAATATTATCTTGGGGTGCCTTGGGCATCCCCAATCTTGAAATTTTGGGTCTCTTTAATTCCTCTCGTATCATGGTTTCTTTTTATCAAAAAGCTTCATTCACAACAAACTCAACAAGAACTCGTGAGATAGGTTAGTATAAACCAATGCAAAACCTTATCATTTTCTACTATAACAAATCACTAAAATTATTATTCAATATTTCATACTAAATGCCTCTGCATATTCAATACTCGTATCCTCAAATAGAATCATTAAACAAGCAAACATATGCAAACAATGCAATCATAACAGCAATCTGCCAAAATAGTATAGTCTATAAAGAATGCAAGAGTATCAATACTTCCCTGACCCCAAAAATTATGAACTAAAATTCCCACTGTGATAAATTTATCAGAGCTCAATATGCAAAAATATTCAACGTTATACCATTCTCTGACTTTTCTAGGGAATTTTTGCAACAGCGGTAAACTTTCTGTTTTCAAACAGCAACATGTATACTAGCAAGATAAGCATGGCAAAGGCTATCCTTGACATTTTTTTATTGAACCTAAATATGCAGAACATTATTCTAACTAATAGCAAGCAAAAACTAACAAAAGAAAATTACGCTCCAAGCAAAACACATATTATGTGGTGAATAAAAATATAGCTCCAAGTAAAGTTACCGATGAACGAAGACGAAAGAGGGGATGCCTTCCGGGGCATCCCCAAGCTTAGGCTCTTGGTTGTCCTTGAATATTACCTTGGGGTGCCTTGGGAATCCCCAAGCTTAGGCTCTTTCCACTCCTTATTCCACAGTCCATCGAATCTTTACCCAAAACTTGAAAACTTCAACCACACAAAACTCAAAACAAAACTCGTAAGCTCCGTTAGTATAAGAAAATAAAACCACCACTTAGGTACTGTAATGAACTCATTCTAAATTCATATTGGTGTAAAACCTATTGTATTCCAACTTCTCTATGGTTCATACCACTTAATACTAGCCATAGATGCATCAAAATAAGCAAACAACACAATGAAAACAGAATCTGTCAAAAACAGAACAGTCTGTAGTAATCCGTATCAAACGTATACATCTGGAACCCCAAAAATTATGAAATAAATTTGTGGACCTGAGTAATTTGTATATTAATCATCTTCAAAAAGAATCAACCTAAAAGCACTCTCCAGTAAAAAATGGCAGCTAATCTCGTGAGCGCTAAAGTTTCTGTTTTTCACAGCAAGATCATATAAACTTCACCCAAGTCTTCCCAAAGGTTCTACTTGGCACTTTATTGAAACAAAAGCTATAAAACATGATTAATACAGTAGCATAATCATATGGACACACAAAAACAGTAACGATAAATATTGGGTTGTCTCCCAACAAGCGCTTTTCTTTAATGCCTTTTTAGCTAGGCATGATGATGGCAATGATGCTCACATAAAAGATAAGAATTGAAATATAACGGGAGCATCATGAAGCATATGACTAGCACATTTAAGTCTAACCCACTTACTATGCATGGGGATTTTGTGAGCAAACAACTTATGGGAACAATAATCAACTAGCATAGGATGCCACAACAAGCATAGCTTCAAGATTTTCAACACATAGAGAGGAAATTTGACATTATTGCAATTCCTACAAGCATATGTTCCTCATAATAATTCTCAGTAGCATCATGAATGAATTCAAAAATATAACCAGCACCTAAAGCATTCTTTTCATGATCTACAAGCATAGAAAATTTACTACTCTCAACATAAGAAAATTTCTTCTCATGAATAGCAGTGGGTGCAAACTCAACAAAATAACTATCATGTGATTGAAAATTAAGATCAAGATGACACGTTTCATGGTTATCATTATTCTTTAAAGCATACGTGCCATCACAATAATCATCAGAGATAGGAGGCATGCTTTCATCATAGTAAATTTGCTCATGAAAGCTTGGGGGACAAAAAATATCATCTCCATCAAACATAGCTTCCCTAAGCTTCTGGCTTTGCATATCATTAGCATCATGGGTATTCAGGGAATTCATACTAACAACATTGCAATCATGCTCATCATTCACATATTTTATGCCAAGCATTCTATGTAATTCTTCTTCTAGCACTTGAGCACAATTTTCCTTTCCATCATTCTCAAGAAAGATGTTAAAAAGATGAAGCGTATGAGACAAACTTAACTCCATTTTTTTAATTTTCTTTTATAGACTAAACTAGTGCTAAAACAAGAAACAAAAAGATTCGATTGCAAGATCTAAAGATATACCTTCAAGTGCTAACCTCCCAGGCAACGGCGCCAGAAAAGAGCTTAGTTGACGGGGTGTGAGTGAGCACCCTTTACCTAGCCTCCCCGGCAACGGCGCCAGAAAAGAGCTTGATGTCTACTACACAACCTTCTTCTTGTAGATGTTGTTGGGCCTGCAAGTGCACAGGTTTGTAGGACAGTAGCAAATTTCCCTCAAGTGGATGACCTAAGGTTTATCAATCCGTAGGAGGCGTAGGATGAAGATGGTCTCTCTCAAGCAACCCTGCAACCAAATAACAAAGAGTCTCTTGTGTCCCCAACACACCCAATACAATGGTAAATTGTATAGGTGCACTAGTTCGGCGAAGAGATGGTGATACAAGTGCAAAATGGATAGTAGATATAGGTTTTTGTAATCTGAAATTATAAAAACAGCAAGGTAACAAGTGGTAAAAGTGAGCGTAAACGGTATTGCAATGGTAGTAAACAAGGCCTAGGGTTCATACTTTCACTAGTGCAAGTTCTCTCAACAATAATAACATAGATAGATCATATAACAAGCCCTCAACATGCAACAAAGAGTCACTCCAAAGCCACTAATAGCGGAGAACAAACATAGAGATTATGGTAGGGTACGAAACCACCTGAAAGTTATTCTTTCGGATCGATCTATAAAAGAGTTCGTACTAGAATAACACCTTAAGACACAAATCAACCAAAACCCTAATGTCACCTAGATACTCCATTGTCACCTCAAGTATCCGTGGGCATGATTATACGATATGCATCACACAATCTCAGATTCATCCAACCAACACAAAGTACTTCAAAGAGTGCCCCAAAGTTTCTACCGGAGAGTCAAAAACGTGTGCCAACCCCTATGCATAGGTTCATGGGCGGAACCCGCAGGTTGGTCACCAAAACATACATCAAGAGGCACATGATATCCCATTGTCACCACAGATAAGCACGTCAAGACATACATCAAGTGTTCTCAAATAAAGACTCAATCCGATAAGATAACTTCAAAGGGGAAACTCAATTCATCACAAGAGAGTAGAGGGGGAGAAACATCATAAGATCCAACTACAATAGCAAAGCTCGGGATACATCAAGATCGTGCCATAGAGGGAACACGAGAGAGAACACAAGAGAGAGAGATCAAACACATAGCTACTAGTACATACCCTCAGCCCCGAGGGTGAACTACTCCCTCCTCGTCATGGATAGCACCGGGATGATGAAGATGGCCACCGGTGATGGATTCCCCCTCCGGCAGGGTGCCGAAACGAGCTCCCGAGAGGTTTTTGGTGGCTACAGAGGCTTGCGGCGGCGGAACTCCCGATCTATCTTCTGTTTTGGAAGTTTTAGGGTACGTAGGTATATATGGGTGCAAGGGGTATGTCGGTGGAGCTTCGGGGGCCCCACGAGGCACGGGGGCGTGCCCTAGGGGGGTGGGCGCGCCCCCCACCCTCGTGGCCAGCTCCCATATCTTCTGATGTACAGTCCAAGTCTATCCGGTGGCTTTCCTTCCAAAAATAAATTCTCAAGTTGATTTCGTTCCGTTTTGACTCCGTTTGATATTCCTTTTCCTCGAAACACTGAAACAGGCAATAAAACAGCAATATGGGCTGGGCCTCTGGTTAATAGGTTAGTCCCAAAAGTAATATAAAAGTGTATAATAAAGCCCATAATCATTCAAAACACATAGTAATATAGTATGAATGCTTCATAAATTATAGATACGTTGGAGACGTATCATACATTTCAGAGTTTGTTCGAGTATGTATCGTGCCTGTCGCTAGGCTTATCAATCACCTTGTGCCAGTTCTGCTTTACATTATGTTAGTCATGCATGTGTGTCTCTGTTTTTCCTATATGGGTTGTGAACTCTTCTTTCCCCCATGAAGATCCTGAATTGGAATGTTCACGGTCTTGGTGATGATAACAAGTGTTCTTTGGTTCGTGATTCAATAACCTCTTGCTGCCCCAGTATTGTTTGTCTGTAGGAAACTAAGTTGTCAAACATCCCCTTCTTCAAGCTGCGTTCCTTTTTGCCTGCAAGCTTCAGTGGGCATGCTTTCATACCTTTTGATGGTACTACTGGGGGTATCTTGGTCGCCTGGGATACCAACTGTTTTCACGGGCAAGTCATTGCCCTGCATCAGTATCATGTCATGATTCAGATATCCTCTTCAACTTCGGCCAGTTCTTTTCTGCTTACAGCCGTTTATGCACCTTGTGTGAGCACTGAAAGGGTTCAATTTTTTGAGGCTGTTAACAGTGTAGCAGCAGAGGCAAACACTCCATGGATAGTCTTGGGGTTAACATGTATTGTTTTGCACATGAAAAATCACGTGGATGCATCAATTGGAACCTCATGGAAGTGTTCAATGCTTGGATGAGAGAGCACGGGCTGGATGATATCCATGTTGACAACAGAATGTTCACCTGGTCCAATCAGCGATCTTCCCCCACGCTGGTGAAGTTGGACCGTGTGCTGGTAAATGCAGCCTGGGGTTTATGTTTCCTACAAACCTCAGCCTCTGTTGTGCCTGCCACTACCTCAGACCACACCCCCATCCTTGTCCAGTTCCAGGTTGATGCGGTTAAGAGCAGTTTATTCAGAATGGAGAATCACTGGCTTCATATGGAGGAGCCCAGAAATATCATACATGACTGTTGGTCCAGGGGCTGCCATGCTTCCCTTTCTTCTACATCACTCATTAACTTCAAAATGAGACGGATTCGAGCTGCTCTACGACAATGGTGTAGGCGTCGGCCTAGCCTTAAGATACTCATTGATAATAACAAGCATGTAGTCAGCTTCATCAATTCAGTTGAGGAAAGAAGACCTTTGTCATTGATGGATGTGGTTCTCAGGGAGTTTTCCACTGCCAAGGCTGAGGAACTTATCTTTTGGCAGGTTGCCATGTGGAGGCGGAGGGCTAAGTTGAGATGGTGTGTATCAGGTGATGAGAATTGCAAGTTCTTCCATGTGGCTGCCAACTGTCAAGCACGACGTAACAAAATCCGGGTTCTTGTTGATGACGGTGTGCATTTTTACCAGAACGACAATCACCAGCTTAGTTTGGCAACTGCTTATTTTGCCAATATTTTGGGCCAACCTGCTCCTTCGCTGCCAACAGTGTCACTCTCTGAGTTATACAACCCTGTTGATTTGTCTGAGTTGGCCAATGTTTTTTCCTGAGCTGAGCTGGTCCGGGCTACCGACATGTCGCCTAATAATAGAAGCCCAGGGCCTGATGGGTTTACAAACGAATTCTATAAAGCTTTCAAGCCGTTGATCAAGGATGACCTTCTCAAATTCTTTGTGAATTTCCATGCAAACCAAGCTGCTTTGGATGGCATTAATGTTGCGTATATAACCTTGCTGCCTAAGGTTGATGCACCTATGGAGATGAGGGATTTCAGGCCCATCTCCCTAGTGCACAGTGCTCCTAAACTGGTGTCAAGGTTCTAACGTGCCGACTGCAAGGGAGAATTCCTGAGCTAGTGCAGTCCTTGTAGTCGGGGTTCCTGAAAGGCCGCTCGATCATGGAAAACTTTGCTTTAGCTGCTGAAATGATACAGACATCGCATAAAAGGAGGTTGCCGGTGGTTGCCTTGAAGCTGGACTTTTGGAAAGCGTTTGATTCTGTTAGCTGGGACTGCCTTGCACAGGTTTTACATGCGAGGGCTTCCCTTCGTGGTGGACGCAGTGGATCCATATGCTCCTCTCCACCGAACGCTCCAGGGTGCTCATTAACGGTGAAGCGGGCAAACCCATCCTGGCAAAGAAATGGTTTCGACAAGGGGATTCCTTGTCGCCATATCTCTTCATCCTCGTTGCTGATGTGCTCCAACGTTTATGCTGCTGGCATTTTCAGAATGGCAGACTGGTACACCCTCTTGGCTCAGATGGTTTCTTCCCAGTCCTACAATATGCGGACGACACTCTGATTCTTTTTCAAGGGGAGGTGGAGCAGGCTAGAGTTATCAAGAGCATCCTCACTGCGTTCTCGGAGTTCTCGGGGCTGACTATCAATTACCAGAAAAGCACCTTGGTGCCTATCTGTGTGCCTCAGATGTGGCTATGGAAATCACCCAAATTTTTGGATGCCCGATCTCTTCCTTTCCATGTACATATTTGGGACTGCCTCTCTCTTTGTATAAGATCAAGCATGGTATGCTGGTCCCGGTTATTCAGAAGGTTGATCGTCGCCTCTCCGGTTGGTTGGCCACCTTCCTTTCTTGGGGTGGTCGGCTAAGTCTCATAAATTTTGTTCTGGCTGGTATACCAAGCTACTTCATGACTTGTTTTCCATGGCCTGAGGAGTCTCTCAGTAAACTGGATGCCCTCCTTAGGGCTTTCTTCTGTCAGGGCAAAAATAAAGCCAAAGGAGGTCACTGCCTCATGGTTTGGGATGTGGTTACTCTGCCTCGTGTCAATGGTGGTCTGGGAGTGAGGAATTTGGAGGCCCACAATCAAGCCTCGCTATGTAAATTTGTGGCCAAAATTCTACAGTCCTCTGATATCCCTTGCTTTAGTTGGTTTGCCTCCCAATATTGCAAGGTTTCCCTGCCACTTAAGGGACATCACAAGGATGCTGCTATGTGGAAGGGTTTCAAGAGTTACATCCCTATGGTTATATCTTCCTCACGATGCTCTGTTGGCAGTGCCGGCATGTTTCTTTCTGGCATGACCATTGGCTGGTTGATGGCAGTCTGAGCCCGGTTTTTTTTCCTTTGCCCGTAACCATGACTGCTCGGTTCAATCCCAGTTTATAAATGGAAGCTGGAATGTGCTTTTGCACCCCAATCTCTCACAGACAGCTCCCCAGGAGTTGCAGCTACTCAATCAACTTGTTGTTCAACTCACCCCGGATGTTTTAAGCTTGGATACATGGGTCCCAATGCTTGGAGGAAACAACCTAAGTACGAGCTACTTTTATAAGTTGCTTACCTTCCGTGGAATTCATTGGGCTCCAGCTTCATGGATTTGGGACACTATTATTCCTATCAAGTACAGAGTTTTCTTGTGGATGGCTTGCTGGGGGCGCTTGAACACCAAGGCCAGCATGGTTCGAAAAGGATGGTCAGTTATCGCTCCAACTGCAGGCTGCGACACTTGCCCGACTGTGGAGACAGCTGATCATTTGGTTCTTCGTTGTCGTCCCGCTCACGCCCTTTGGAGCGGGCTATCGCTGGAGCCATTGGCACACGACTCAGCCAACATTCAACACTTTGTTTCTCGGGCGATGAATCATCTTTAGATCAAGGCCAAATGGAATGTTGCGTTCGCGGCATGTGGTGTCACTCTATGGCAGGCTAGAAACGACCGGGGTTTTAATGCCAAGAGTTGGTCAGAGCCATATATCGGATTCCACACAGCTAATCTGATTCGTCTATGGAAACATAGGGCCACCAAGCAGCAGGATAAAGATGTTTTGCAGGCATGGGTTAGCTTGCTATGTGGATAGGCTTTAGGTCCTCGATCGGAACTCTCTTTATCCTCCTCCTCTTCTTTTCCTCCTCTCTCTTTTCTTCCAGGCTACTTGTGGCCTTGCACCTGGGTGCACCTCACAAGCTTTGTAACCAAATGCTATGGGCTTATGCCCTTTTCGAAACATAAGGTCGGCCGCGCGCCACCTTTTTACTTAAAAAAAGGCAGCAACAAATTTCTCTCAAATGAATGACCTAAGGTTTATCAATCTACGAGAGGTGTAGGATGAAGCTGGTTCTCTCTCAAACAACCCTGCTGTTGGGGAACGTAGTAATTTCAAAAAAATTCCTACGCACACGCAAGATCATGGTGATGCATAGCAACGAGAGGGGAGAGTGTTGTCTACATACCCTTGTAGACCGTAAGCGGAAGTGTTTATCAAAGCGGTTGATGTAGTCATACGTCTTCATGATCCGACCGATCCAAGTACCGAACGCACGGCACCTCTGAGTTCTGCACACGTTCAGCTTGATAACGTCCTCGCCTTCTCGATCCAGCAAGACGGGCGAAGTAGTAGATGAGTTCCGGCAGCACGACGGCGTGGTGACGGTGTTGGTGAAGAACAATCTCCGCAGGGCTTCGCCTAAGCACTACAGAAACTATGACAGAGGATAAACTAGAGGGGACGGGGTTGCCGGCACACGGCTTGGTGTTTCTTGATGTGTCTTTGGTGCTAGCCCTGCCCCTCTATTTACATGTTGAGCCTTAGGGTCGAAACTTGGAGTAAAAGCCTCCACGAAGTCGGTTTCACCCGAAAGGCAAGAGTCCTTCTCGGACTCCAGGGCCAGACGCCAGGGTTCCCGGCGTCTGGACCTAGACGCCAGGGACCCTGGCGTCTGGCCCCTGGAGTCCGCAAAACTTCCTTTTGCGCTTTCCAAAAACCTTGTGGGCTTTCCCCTTTGGCCCAAATAACGTGTTCTCGTACCCAAACATTTCGGGAAACATCTGGAACCCTTCCGGAGATCAAACACTATTATCCCATATATCAAACTTTATCTCCGGACCATTCCGGAGTTCCTCGTCATGTCCATGATCTCATCCGGGACTCCGAACAACATTCGGTTACCAACATACATAACTCATATAATACTATATCGTCAACGAAATGTTAAGCGTGCGGACCCTACGGGTTCGAGAACTATGTAGACATGACCTAGAACTTGTTTCGGGTCAATAACCAATAGCGGGACCTGGATGCCCATATTGGCTCCCACATATTCTACGAAGATCTTTATCGGTCAAACCGCATAACAACATACGTTGTTCCCTTTGTCATCGGTATGTTACTTGCCCGAGATTTGATCGTCGGTATCCAATACCTAGTTCAATCTCGTTACCGGCAAGTCTCTTTACTCGTTACATAATGCATCATTCCGTAACTAACTCATTAGCTACATTGCTTGCAAGGCTTATAGTGATGTGCATTACTGAGAGGGCCCAGAGATACCTCTCCGACAATCAGAGTGACAAAACCTAATCTCGAAATACGCCAACCCAACATGTACCTTCGGAGACACCTGTAGTACTCCTTTATAATCACCCAATTACGTTGTGACGTTTGGTAGCAGCCAAAGTGTTCCTTCGGCAAATGGGAGTTGCATAATCTCATAGTTACAGGAACATGTATAAGTCATGAAGAAAGCAATAGCAACATACTAAACGATCAAGTTCTAGGCTAACGGAATGGGTCATGTCAATCACATCATTCTCCTAATGATGTGACCCCGTTAATCAAATGACAACTCATGTCTATGGCTAGGAAACTTAACCATCTTTGATTCACGAGCTAGTCAAGTAGAGGCATACTAGTGACACTATGTTTGTCTATGTATTCACACATGTATTATGTTTCCGGTTAATACAATTCTAGCATGAATAATAAACATTTATCATGAAATAAGGAAATAAATAATAACTTTATTATTGCCTCTAGGGCATATTTCCTTCAGTCTCCCACTTGCACTAGAGTCAATAATCTAGTTCACATCGCCATGTGATTTAATACCAATATTCATATCTGTATATGATTAACACCCATAGTTCACATCTTTATGTGACCAACACCCAAAGGGTTTACTAGAGTCAATAATCTAGTTCACATTGCTATGTGATTAACACCCAAAGAGTACAAAGGTATGATCATGTTTTGCTCGTGAGAGAAGCTTAGTCAACGGTTCTGTCTCATTCAGAGCCGCATGTATTTTGCAAATATTCTATGTCTACAATGCTCTGCACGGAGCTACTCTAGCTAATTGCTCCCACTTTCAGTATGTATCCAGATTGAGACTTAGAGTCATCAGGATCGGTGTGAAAGCTTGCACCGATGTAACTCTTTACGACGGGCTCTTTTATCACCTCCATAATCGAGAAATATTTCCTTAGTCCTCACTAAGGATATTCTTGACCAATGTCCAGTGAGCTACTCCTAGATCGCTATTGTACTCCCTTGCCAAATAAAGAGCAAGGTATACAATAGGTCTGGTACATAGCATAGCATACTTTATAGAACCTATGACTGAAGCATAGGGAATGACTTTTCATTCTCTTTCTATTTTCTGCCATGGTCGGGTCTTGAGTCTTACTCAACTTCACACCTCTGCATCACAGGCAAGAACTCCTTCTTTGACTGTTCTATTTTGAACTATTTCAAAATTTTATCAAGGTATGTACTCATTGAAAAATCTTAGCAAGCGTCTTGATCTATCTCAATAGATCTTGATGCTCAATATGTAAGTAGCTTTGCTGAGGTCTTTCTTTGAAAAACTCCTTTCAAACACTCCTTTATGCTTTGCAGAATAATTCTACATTATTTCCGATCAATAATATGTCATTCACATATACTTATCAGAAATGTTGTAGTGCTCCCACTCACTTACAGGCTTTACCGCAAGTCTGTATAAAACTGTATGCTTTGATCAACTTATCAAAGCGTATATTCCAACTCCGAGATGCTTGCACCAATCCATAGATGGATTGCTGGAGCTTGCATATTTTGTTAGCACCTTTAGGATTGACAAAACCTTATGGTTGCATCATATACAACTCTTCTTTTAAGAAAACCGTTAAGGAATGCAGTTTTGACATCCATTTGCCAGATTTCATAAAATGTGGCAATTGCTAACATGATTCGGACAAACTTAAGCATTGCTACACTTGAGAAAATCTCATTGTAGTCAACACCTTGAACTTGTCAAGAACCTTTTTGCGACAAGTCGAGCTTTGTAGATAGTAACACTACTATCAACATCCGTCTTCCTCTTGAAGATCCATTATTTTCTATGGCTTGCCGATCATCTGGCAAGTCCACCAAAGTCCATACTTTGTTCTCATACATGGATCAAATCTCAGATTTTATGGCCTCAAGCCATTTCGCGGAATCTGGGCTCATCATCGCTTCCTCATAGTTCGTAGGTTCATCATGGTCTAGTAACATGACTTCCAGAACACGGTTACCGTACCACTCTGGTGCGGATCTTACTCTGGAAGACCTACGAGGTTTGGTAGCAACTTGATCTAAAGTTTCATGATCATCATCATTAACTTCCTCACTAATTGGTGTAGGAATCACTGGAACTGATTTCTGTGATGAACTACTTTCCAATAAGGGAGAAGGTACAATTACCTCATCAAGTTCTACTTTCCTCCCACTCACTTCTTTCGAGAGAAACTCCTTCTCTAGAAAGGATCCATCTTAGCAACGAATAACTTGCCATCGGATCTGTGATAGAAGGTGTACCCAATAGTTACCTTTGGGTATTCTATGAATACACACTTCTCCGATTTGGGTTCGAGCTTATCAGGTGAAAACCTTTTCACATAAGCATCGCATCCCCAAACTTTAAGAAACGACAACTTTGGTTTCTCGCGAAACCATAGTTCATAAGGCGTCGTCTCAACAGATTTTGATGGTGCCCTATTTAAAGTGAATGCAGCTATCTCTAATGCATAACCCCAAAACGATAGTGGTAAATCGGTAAGAGACATCATAGATTGCACTATATCCAATAAAGTACGGTTATGACATTCGGACACACCATAACGCTGTGGTGTTCCATGTGGCGTGAGCTGTGAAACTATTCCACATTGTTTTATATGAAGGCCAAACTCGTAACTCAAATATTCTTCTCCACGATAAGATCGTAGAAACTTTATTTTCTTGTTACGATGATTCTCCACTTCACTCTGAAATTCTTTGAACTTTTCAAATGTTTTAGTCTTATGTTTCATCAAGTAGATATACTCACACCTTCTCAAATTATCTGTGAAGGTCGGAAAATAACGATACCTGCCACGAGCATCAACACTCATTGGACCGCATACATCGGTATGTATTATTTCCAATAAGTCACTAGCTCGTTCCATTGTTCCGGAGAACGGAGTTTTAGTCATCTTGCCCAAAAGGCACGGTTCGCAAGCATCAAATGATTCATAACCAAGATATTCCAAAAATCCATCTTTATGGAATTTCTTCATGCGCTTTACACCGATATGACCCAAACGGCAGTGCCACAAATAAGTTGCAGTATCATTATTAACTTTGCATCTTTTGGCATCAATATTATGAATATGTGTATCACTATGATCGAGATCCAACAAACTATTTTCATTGGGTGTATGACCATTGAAGGTTTTATTCATGTAAATAGAACAACAATTATTCTCTGAATTTAAATGAATAATCGTTTTGCAATAAACATGATCAAATCATATTCATGCTCAACGCAAACGCCAAATAACATTTATTTAGGTTTAACACTAATCCCGAAAGTATAGGGAGTGTGCGATGATGATCATATCAATCTTGGAACCACTTCCAACACACATCGTCACTTCACCCTCAACTAGTCTCTATTTATTCTGTATCTCCTGTTTCGAGTTACTAATCTTAGCAACCGAACTAGCATCAAATACTCAGGGGCTACTATAAACACTAGTAAGGCACACATCAATAACCTGTATATCAAATATACCCTTGTTCACTTTGCCATCCTTCTTATCCACCAAATATTCAGGGCATTTCCGCTTCCAGTGACCATTTCCTTTGCAGTGTAAGCACTCAGTTTCAGGCTTTGGTTCAGCTTTGGGCTTCTTCGTGGGAGTGACAACTTGTTTGCCATTCTACTTGAAGGTTCCCTTTCTTTCCCTTTGCCCTTTTCTTGAAACTAGTGATCTTTGTCAATCATCAACACTTGATGCTCCTTCTTGATTTCTACCTTCGTTGATTTCAACATCACGAAGAGCTCGGTAATCGTTTTCGTCATCCCTTGCATACTATAGTTCATCACGAAGTTCTAGTAACTTAGTAATGGTGACTAGAGAATTCTGACAATCACTATCTTATCTGGAAGATTAACTCCCACTTGATTCAAGTGATTGAAGTACTCAGACAATCTGAGCACATGCTTACTAGTTGAGCGATTCTCCTCCATCTTTTAGCTATAGAACTTGCTGGAGACTTCATATCTCTCAACTCGGGTATTTGCTTGAAATATTTACTTCAATTCCTGGAACATCTCATATGGTCCATGACGTTCAAAACGTCTTTGAAGTCCCGGTTCTAAGCCATTAAGCATGGTGCACTAAACTATCAAGTAGTCATCATACTGAGCTAGCCAAACGTTCATAACGTCTGCATCTGCTCCTGCAATAGGTCTGTCACCTAGCGGTGCATTAAGGACATAATTCTTTTGTGCAGCAACGAGGATAAACCTCAGATCACGGATCCAATCCGCATCATTGCTACTAACATCTTTCAACACAATTTTCTCTAGGAACATATCAAAATAAACATATGAAAGCAACAAAGCAAGCTATTGATCTACAACATAATTTGCAAAATACTACCAGGACTAAGTTCATGATAAATTGAAGTTCAATTAATCATATTACTTAAGAACTCCCACTTAGATAGACATCCCTCTAATCCTCTAAGTGATTACGTGATCCATATCAACTACACCATGTCCGATCGTCACGTGAGATGGAGTAGTTTCAACGGTGAACATCAATATGTTGAACATATCTACTATATGATTCACGCTCGACCTTTCGGTCTCCGTGTTCCGAGGCCATATCCGTTATATGCTAGGCTCGTCAAGTTTAACCTGAGTATTCCGCGTGTGCAACTGTTTTGCACCCGTTGTATTTGAACGTAGAGCCTATCACACCCGATCATCACGTGGTGTCTCAGCACGAAGAACTTTCGCAACGGTGCATACTCAAGAGAACACTTCTTGATAATTTAGTGAGAGATCATCTTAAAATGCTACCGTCAAACTAAGCAAAATAAGATGTATAAAAGATAAATATCATATGCAATCAAAATATGTGACATGATATGGCCATGATCATCTTGCACCTTTGATCTCCATCTCCAAAGTATTGTCATGATCTCTATCGTCACCGGCACGACACCATGATCTTCATCATCTTGATCTATATCAATGTGTCGTCACATGGTTGTCTCGCGAACTATTGCTCTTGCAACTATTGCTATCGCATATCGATAAAGTAAAGCAATTATTTGGCACTTGCATCTTTATGCAACAAAGAGACAACCATAGGGCTTCTGCCAGTTGCCGATAACTTCAACAAAACATGATCATCTCATACAACAACTTATATCTCATCACGTCTTGACCATATCACATCACAACATGCCCTGCAAAAACAAGTTAGACGTCCTCTACTTTGTTGTTGCAAATTTTACGTGGCTGCTACGGGCTTAGCAAGAACCGTTCTTACCTACGCATCAAAACCACAACGATAGTTCGTCAAGTTGGTGCTGTTTTAACCTTCGCAAGGACCGAGCGTAGCCACACTCGGTTCAACTAAAGTTGGAGAAACTGACACCCGCTAGTCACCTGTGTGCAAAGCACGGCGGTAAAACCAGTCTTGCGTAAGCGTACGCGTAATGTCGGTCCGGGCCGCTTCATCCAACAATACCGCCGAACCAAAGTATGACATGCTGTTAAGCAGTATGACTTGTATCGCCCACAACTCACTTGTGTTCTACTCGTGCATTTATCATCAACGCATAAATCCTAGGCTCTGATACCACTGTTGGGGAACGTAGTAATTTCAAAAAAATTCCTACGCACACGCAAGATCATGGTGATGCATAGCAACGAGAGAGGAGAGTGTTGTCTACATACCCTTGTAGACCATAATCGGAAGCGTTTATCAACGCGGTTGATGTAGTCGTACGTCTTCACGATCCGACCGATCCAAGTACCGAACACATGACACCTCCGAGTTCTACACATGTTCAGCTTGATGACGTCCTCACCTTCTCGATCCAACAAGACGGGCGAAGTAGTAGATGAGTTCCGGCAGCACGACGGCGTGGTGACGGTGTTGGTGAAGAACAATCTCTGCAGGGCTTCGCCTAAGCACTACGGAAACTATGACGGAGGATAAACTAGAGGGGACGGGGTTGCCGGCACACGACTTGGTGTTTCTTGATGTGTCTTTGGTGCTAGCCCTGCCCCTCTATTTGTATGTTGAGCCTTGGGGTCGAAACTTGGAGTAAAAGCCTCCACAAAGTCGGTTTCACCCGAAAGGCAAGAGTCCTTCTCGGACTCCAGGGCCAGACGCCAGGGACCCTGGCGTCTGGCCCCTGGACTCCGCAAAACTTCCTTTTGCGCTTTCCATAAATCTTGTGGGCTTTCCCCTTTGGCCCAAATAACGTGTTCTCGTACCCAAACATTTCGGGAAACATCCGGAACCCTTCCGGAGATCAAACACTATTATCCCATATATCAAACTTTATCTCCGGACCATTCGGGAGTTCCTCGTCATGTCCATGATCTCATCCGGGACTCCGAACAACATTCGGTTACCAACATACATAACTCATATAATACTATATCATCAACGAAATGTTAAGCGTGCGGATCCTACGGGTTCGAGAACTATGTAGACATGACCTAGAACTTGTTTCCGGTCAATAACCAATAGCGGGACCTGGATGCCCATATTGGCTCCCACATATTCTACGAAGATCTTTATTGGTCAAACCGCATAACAACATACGTTGTTCCCTTTGTCATCGGTATGTTACTTGCCCGAGATTTGATCGTCGGTATCCAATACCTAGTTCAATCTCGTTACCGACAAGTCTCTTTACTCGTTACGTAATGCATCATTCCGTAACTAACTCATTAGCTACATTGCTTGCAAGGCTTATAGTGATGTGCATTAACGAGAGGGCCCAGAGATACCTCTCCGACAATCGGAGTGACAAAACCTAATCTCGAAATACGCCAACCCAACATGTACCTTCGGAGACACCTGTAGTACTCCTTTATAATCACCCAGTTACGCTGTGACGTTTGGTAGCACCCAAAGTGTTCCTCCGGCAAACGGGAGTTGCATAATCTCATAGTTACAGGAACATGTATAAGTCATGAAGAAAGCAATAGCAACATACTAAACGATCAAGTGCTAGGCTAACGGAATGGGTCATGTCAATCACATCATTCTCCTAATGATGTGATCCCGTTAATCAAATGACAACTCATGTCTATGGCTAGGAAACTTAACCATCTTTGATTCACAAGCTAGTCAAGTAGAGGCATACTTGTGACACTATGTTTGTCTATGTATTCACACATGTATTATGTTTCCGGTTAATACAATTCTACCATGAATAATAAACATTTATCATGAAATAAGGAAATAAATAATAACTTTATTATTGTCTCTAGGGCATATTTCCTTCACCTGCAACCAAATACAAGTAGTCTCTTGTGTTCCCAACACACCCATATAATTATCAGTTGTATAAGTGCACTAGTTTGCCGAAGAGATGATTATAGATGTGTAATACAGATCGTAGAAATAGGGTTTTGTAATCCGAACAAATAAAAACAGTAAAGTAGGAAGTAACAAAAGTTGATGAAAACGGTGTCTCAATGCTTGGAAACAAGGCCTATGGTTCATATTTCCACTAGTGCGATCTCTCAACATCATTAACATAATTGAAACACATGATAATCCCTCAAAGTACAACAAAGAATCACTTCAAAGTTTCTATTCTATCAAAGAAAGTATGATGAAATCGTGTAGGTAGCAAAACCACCTCAACGTTGTCTTTCCAATTAATCTTGTGGACCGCCCCAAAAGTGCCATAGATAGCCCTAGGGATCGTACTATGACAACATCATATGATATGTATCGTTCAACCTTCATGCCTAGATTACCCTAATGTCACCATGGGTATCCGCAAGTTAATACTAAACACGCATTATGCTATCTCAAATCCAAAATATTCAATCCAACATAAAAGAACTTCAAATATCAAGACTCAATTCACCACAAAAAGGACAAGAGGGAGATGAACATCATAAGATCCAACTTTATTAATAAAGCCAATGATACATTAAGATCGGGTTCATCAAGAACACGAGAGAGAGAGAGAGAGAGAGAGAGAGAGAGAGAGAGAGAGAGAGAGAGATCATGCACATAGCTACTAGTACATATCCTCAACCTTGAGGATGAACTACTCACACATCACCATGAGAACGGAGGAGAAGTTGGTGGGGATAGTGCTGACGGAGATGTCCTTGGCGGCGTCCCCGCGCCAGCAAAGGAGAGGGGGAAGGCTCCCCCTACTTCTTCTTCTTCCTTGGCTCTCCGGGGAGAGATGGAGCTCTCCCCCAGATTGGATCTCTCTCTTTTCTTCTCTGTTTTCGCGCTTGTTTCTGGTCTTTCATCGATTCTTTTATAGCCGGAGTTCTATAACTCCGATTGGGCTGAAATTTGGAGAGGATTTTCTTTCGAAATTAGCTTTCCTGCGGTGAAAGAGGACTCTAACCGACTTAAGGACTGCCCGCAGGCCTGCCCGGCACGCTCTGGGTGGTGGGGGGGGGGGGGTACTCACACGCCCCTGGGCTTGTGGGGTCCTCGAGCACTATTTTGCATTGATTCTTTGTCTCGAAAATCACATATATTCCATAAAAAATTGTCCCAAATTTTCATTTAAAACGTGGGTTAGCGGGCCAAGCCAGATGGTGTGCACTATAGGCTTTATCTCTAGAAAAGAACAAACAAATATCAAATGTTTTATTTAAAATTGTCTCATCATAAATAAATTATCTCAACTCCCTAAAAAAAAAATTGTCTCAAAAAATGTTTTATATAAAAAAAATCTCCAATCGGGTGAGAAATAGTACAAGAGAACTGTTGTGTCTGTGGAGCATCAAGGTTCCTTTGAAACTTAAAATTTTCTTATGGAAGTTGGCTCAGAATTCTATACCTACAGCAACATTTCTACATCACGAGCATGTGTTGTCTCTGTGCCGCTGAGCACTCGTGGAGGCACGCCTTGCTAAATTGCTCTATGGTAAGAAGTACACGGGCTCTCTCAACAAAACCAATTCTTGAGCAGTTGAATGTTAACAAGGATAACAACGTGAAAATGTATCCGTTTGCCATGCACAAGGAAAACCTGCATGACGAGCTCATCACATTTGTAGTCACTATGGGCATTACGGGGTGCATGACGAAAAGCGATCCACGAGGAAATTTATCAAAGTCCATTCTCTATTGATGGCTTCGTGCAGTCATACCTTAGCGAGATCAAAGCTATTCAGAATCCAAGATCAGATGTGCCTAGTTCTTCAGCTAACAAACCAACACAGTGAACAACCCTCCGGCGGACCTTGTGAAGGTTAATGTTAACGCCGCAGTTCGAAGAGGAGCCTCGTATGGAGCTGTGGCCGCTGTCTGCAGGGACCATACATGTGTGTTTTTGGGTGCATCATCCATTGTTTTCCCAAACATATCCAATCCGGCTACACTTGAAGCTCTAGCAGTCAGGGAGGCACTGGCTCTCGCATATAATATTTATGAGAGGAAGAGGAACATACATGTGGCATCGGATTGCAAGGTGGTCGTCAAAGACATCCAACAGAAGAGTGCAACTGCCTATGGGGAAATCATACATGAAATCTACATCGAAAGTCTAGTTTTGCTACTTGTAATATTATTCACCAAGTTAGGAGCTCGGATATCAAGGTACACAAACTCGTAAAGCATGCCTTATCCCAAGGGGCTAACGACATGTCTTGGTTAGGTCAACCCAATGTTCTTTTATCTGTCCATGTAAACATTTGTGATGGTGCAATACAAAACTTTGGAATTTGCCTAAAAAACAAGAGAACTACTGTTTAGAGTGAAAGTATTCAATGTCACAAAACGTTCCTATCGCTAGGCTATTAGGGCACCTACAACGTGTACTGCTTATAGAAGGCGCCAGGATCAGTTTTGTTGGAAATATGTCCTAAAGGCAATAATATTGTATTATTATATTTCCATGTTTATAACAAGTTTATATTCTATGCTATAACAGCTATGATCCTGAAATATGAGATTCAGTGGAAAACTCATATGCACGTGTAGAATGATAAATAGTAAATTATGGTTCCTAGTCTCGTCTCTAAGACTAGCTCAAGTGTTGTTCATGATCATGTTTTTGGGATCTTAGAATATCGTTAAGTGTAACAATAGTTCAAAAATAACTTTGAGAATATGTGTTGGAAATATGCCCTAAAGGCAATAATATTTGTATTATTACATTTTCACATTCATAGTTAAGAGTTTATACTATGTCATAACTGCTATGATCCTGGAATATGCGATTCAATGGAAAGCTCATATGCACGTGTGGAATGATAAACTGTTCACTACTAGGAAAAGGGCTATAGATGGAAATGACACTAATGGCGCACCAGACACGTGGTGCGCCATTAGTATATACTAATGGCGCACCACCTTCTGATGCGCCATTAGTGTTGAAACTACTAATGACGCACCCTGCCCACGGTGCGCCATTAGTACCAATTTTTTTTGAACTAGTGCGCCTGTCCAAACATACTAATGGCGCATCCACTGGTGGTGCGCCATTACTAGTTGTAACTAGTAATGGCGCACCAGCCAGAAGGTGCGCCACTAATGTTATTTTTTATTATTATTGTTTTTATTCCTTTATTTGCAAAACTACTAATGGCGCATCACCAGGGGGTGCGCCATTAGTAACCTGGATTACTAATGGCGCATTTGTTGCTGGTGCGCCATTAGTAAGTGGGCAGCAACAAGATATTTTGGACAACCTCTCCTCCCACACTCACTTTCTCCCCACTTCATTCTCTCCACCGCCTCCTCCTTGTCTCGGGTGCCTCCTCTTTTTCACCTCATTTCCACCATAGATTCATTCAAATTAAGTGGTTAAGTTACCTTGTTTTGCTAGGTAAGTAAGGGGGGAAGCTATATTTATGTTGTTCTCCCTACAACAATGTGCACATGCACTTTTTATGGCCTAGCTAGATCTATGTATGTTCGTGGTGTTGCATATGTTTGTGGTGTTGCATATGTGTTTGTGTTTGGAGGTGTACCGGTATTTGAAATGCGATAGTTGCCAATATTTTGCCGGAATGTTAATTCATTTCCGTTTCGGCGAGAATTTTGGCATTAAGCATTCTTTTTGGTCCTATTTTTAGGGAAAGTCATGCCAAATTTTTTCTTGGTTCTAAAATATCGTTTTGCTCTACCCCGCAGGCGACCATGGTCCGCACGATGACCGAAGGCATCGTGAATAGGTTTTTGAGGTCCGCGAAGGCCGAGATGCTTCAAAAGAACGAGACGGAGATAAGATGTCCGTGTCGAAGATGCAAGCTGAATAGCCTTATTGTGGACCCGGATTCCGGGCAGGTGCGGGACCACCTGCTCTTACGTGGTTTCATGGATGGCTATCGGTGGCAAGGTGATGAAGATGACTACGAAGTCGTCCATGGGGGCCGGGCAAGAAATGAGGAAGGGCAGCAAGACAACCACCGCGGCTCGGGGGGGGGGGCGAGAAGACGAAGAATCCCCAGGAGATGATCACGACGGTGATGCTGTACACAGTCATCATGTAGAAGATGCAGGACATGATGATGATGCCGACGGAGCAGACGACGCTGGACCATCGATGGGCTGGGTGCAGGACCCTCATATTCAAGAGCTGCTTCTCAAGCAGACGGATAACGCAAGAGCTGCCGCCCGAGAGAAAGCCAAGATGGATCAACTTGAGTTAGACGCGGTTACTCCATTGTATGAAGGATGCAGGCCCGAGGATACCTGCCTGAAAGTAACGCTCATGGCTCTGGAGATGAAGGTAAAACACAAAATGACCGACGCATGCTTCGACGAGAACATGTCATTCTGGCACGAACGTCTTCCCAAGGGGAACAAGTGCCCGACCAGTTTGGAGGAGGCGAAGAAAATCGTGTGTCCTCTGGATTTACCGCACGTGAAATACCATGTGTGCATGAACAATTGCATCATTTATCGGGACGAGCACGCGGAGTCTACCATATGTCCGGTGTGCGGTGTCACTCGATACAAGAAGAGGAAGAAAGCTCCTCAAAAAGTGGTGTGGTACTTTCCGATCACTCCTCGTCTGCAGCGGTATTTCGCGGATCCTAAGGTAGCAAAGCTCGTGCGTTGGCACGCGGATAGGGAGGAGAAGAAGCGAGAAGATGACGCAAATGATCCGGAGATAGATAAAAAAGACAAGATGCTGAGTCACCCTAAGGATGCGAGCCAGTGGCAAGCGTTGAACTTCGAATACCCAGAATTTGGGAACGATCCAAGGAACATCGTGCTGGGCGCGAGCACCGATGGAGTCAATCCGTTTGGCAGCCAGAGAAGCACACATAGCACCTGGCCTGTGTTTGTGTGGATGTACAACCTTCCCCCTGGTTGTGCATGAAGAGGAAGTACATTCACATGAGTATGCTAATTGAAGGGCCGAAACAACCAGGGAACGACATCAATCTGTATCTGGGGCTACTGAAAGAGGAGCTTGACACGCTGTGGAAAACGCCAGCCAATATGTGGGACGCCGCAGAGAAAGAATATTTCCCTATGAGAGCCGCACTGCTCACGACGGTGCACGACTATCTCGGTTACGGATATCTTGCGGGGCAGGTAGTCCACGGATTTTCTGGATGCGTAAGGTGCATGGATGACACAACGTATCGCCAGCTAGATAGAGATCCCGGGTCTTCGAAAACCGTGTTCATGGGACATCGAAGGTGGCTTCGCGACGATGACCCGTGGAGGAAACGCAAGGATCTGTTCGATGGTGAAACCGAACCCCGAAAACACCCGTGTACGAGGAGCGGCGAGGAAATAGACAAGCTGTTGAAAAATTGGAAAGACTGCCCACTGCCGGGAAAGAAGCAAAAGGCGCCAGAGCCGGGAAAGAAGCGAAAGGCGCCAGAGCCGCTGCTGAAGGTATGGAAAACGAGGTCTGTTTTCTGGGACTTGCCGTACTGGAAGATCCACCGTGTGCCTCACAGCCTTGATGTCATGCATATGACAAAGAACGTGTGCGAGAGTCTGCTTGGTACCCTTCTCAACATGCCAGAGAGGACCAAAGATGGGCCGAAAGCAAGGGCAGACTTGAAATCAATGGGCATCAGGCAGGAGCTTCACGCTATATATGATGATGATGATGATGATGATGATGATGATGATGATGATGATGATGATGAAGCAGGACACAAAAAGTCGTCGCAAAGGCAAAAAGGCCAAGAAGACCGGAAATGACTACCCTCCCGCGTGCTTCACTCTAAGTCAGGAGGAGATCGAGCAGTTTTTCACCTGCCTCCTAGGAGTAAAACTTCCTTACGGTTACGCGGGGAAGATAAGCAGATACCTAGACCCAGCGAAGCAGAAATTCAGCGGGATGAAGTCTCACGACTGTCACGTGCTGATGACGCAGATACTTCCAGTTGCAATCCGTGGGATCATGGACGCGCACGTCCGTGAAATGCTATTTGGCCTATGCAACTTCTTCGACGTCATCTCTCGGAAGTCGATTGGCGTGAGGCAACTCAGAAGGCTACAGGAAGAGATCATGGTGATACTATGCGAGCTTGAGATGTACTTCCCGCCCGCATTCTTCGACGTTATGGTGCATCTGCTGGTCCATATAGTGGAGGATATCATCCAACTCGGGCCGACGTTCCTGCACAGCATGATGCCGTTCGAAAGGATGAATGGTGTCATCAAAGGATACGTTCGCAACATGTCACGTCCAGAAGGAAGCATAGCCAGGGGCTTTCTGACCGAAGAGTGCATCTCCTACTGCACGAATTATCTAGGCATCGAGAAACCCCGTTGGTCTGCCCGTCAACAGGCACCTCGGCAGGCTCGCTGGATGGGGTCACCGTGAGGGTCGCCGCGAAATGCATGTTGACTTCGAGGGTCGAATCGCCGACTTTGAAAGAGCAAACCTAGTCGCGCTACAACACATAGACGTGGTCGATCCTTGGGTGGTAGAGCACGAAACCTTTATTAAGAAGACGTACAATGATCGAGGCCAACAGAGGACGGACGGAGATATACTCAAAGAGCACAACTCATGTTTCACGCGTTGGTTCAAGCAGAAGCTTCTGTCGTACCCTTTACATGAGGATTCTTCCGCAGAAGAACAACTCATATTCGCCTTGTCATAGGGCGCCGAGCACAACCTGATGACCTATGAGGCGTACGATATCAACGGCTACACATTCTACACCGAGGCCAAGGACATGAAGAGTGATGGTTATCAGAACTCCAGGGTAACGATGGAATCCTACACCGGTAACGACAAGGACAGATACTACGGAAGGATCAAGGAGATCTGGGAGCTGAGCTACGCTGGAGAGAAGGTCCCGATGTTCCGTGTCAGATGGGCCAAGAACGTCATAAAAGAAGACCGGTATTTCACCACCATGGTTATACCCGAAGCCAAATCCAAGACCGCGGGCGCAAACGTCACCGCGAAAAATGAGCCATGGGTACTGGCTTCCCAAGTGGACCAATGCTTCTTCATTACCGACCCGCCAAAGCCCAGTCGTGTTGTCGTGAGGAGAGGCAAAGGGAAGATCATCGGAATGGATGGAGTAGCCAATGAGCAAGACTTCGACAAGTACGGCGACCCGAGGATCGAACATGACGACGATGATGAAGTAGCAGCATACACCACAAGAAGAAGCAGGACCACCCTACCTAAAGGACGTCCGTTCCACAGAAGAACTCCATTTGCGAAAAAGAAGGGCAAGAAGATTGTGAACAGATAGCTAGCTAAGATCGATTGTATTTAAATTGTAGCCTTCATTTCTCGATTGTTTTTCATGGGTACTTTTTGAACTATCATGAATATTTTTAAATTTCATGGACACTCGATCTCGATCCCCCTCCATCTCGATCGCTATCCCACCTCGCCAGATCCGGTCCCCCTCGCCGCCGAGCACCCCCCAGTCCACCGGCCGCCACCGCCGATCCCCCGCACCCTCGATTCCCCTACTCAACCGCCGCCGCCGACCCCCCGCACCCCGCGCACCGTCTTATAAAAAAATAAGTATCAAACAGCTTTTTAAATGCTACTGTCTTATAAA
>NC_041383.1:733325653-733390151 GCF_002162155.2 Triticum dicoccoides | reverse complement strand
CGCCCTCTCCCTCCCTCGCCCTCTCCTCTCCCCTAGAGCCCAGAAAGCCTCGCCGCCGTCGCACCGTCCCGACACCGTCCGTCGCCCCGCCTCCCGCGACGCCGCCCTCTCCTCTCCCGACGCCGCCGCCCCGCCGCCCTCGTCGTCGGCTGCGCATCAACCGCCACGGCGTCGGCTGCTGCTGCGGCAAGAGCTGCTGCCTTGGTGGATCTACTACCTCCGCCCCGACCTCAAGCGCGGCTGCTTCTCGCAGCAGGAGGAGGACCACATCGTCGCGCTCCACCGGATCCTCGGCAACAGGTCTGCACAACTGCAAGTTTTTTTTGAAACAAGACAACTCCAAGTTTACAGTGCAATATATAAATACTCCCTCCATACTCCCTCGGGCGGAGGTAGAAAAGGGTCAGCGAGCCAGTGCTGTGCTCGACAAGGTGCACGCAGGAGAGGATCGCAACACAAACTTGAGAGGCTGAGGAAGTTGATCTTGGCCACAGTACGCTGTTTGCCGTCCTGGTCAGAGGTAGATATGTGAATGATGAGGCCTTGGTGCCCTCTGGCCGGTAGCTGGGTGGAAGAAGCTTTAGCGGGTTGCGGCTGTGTAGAAAAGGGTTTAGTGGGTTGCTGCTGGGTAGAAGAAGCTTTGGTGGGCTGCTGCTTGTCTTGGTTCTCATCGAAACAACCCAGCTGCACGAAATCCTCGATCGACTTGACATGAACCTGCAAAGGAAAGACAATATTAATAAATCACAACTCTACTAGATTGTTAAGTTGGGTGGGATGTAAAAGCAAATCTTCTTCTAAGTGCAATATACTTAGTGCTGCTATATGAGTGTATAAATATTTGTTGCTATATAAATGTGAACAAAATTCGTGCTTGTATATGATATTCTGCCATGAAGAAAGAATAGATAGTGTGGGTCTGACCTTGTTTAATTTCTGCAATTCTTGTATATGATATTCTTTGGTGTGTATTGCATTCTCATCGTGGTTTTGATCACAGAACAAGAAGGGAAAGGGCGACTGAAGTACCTACTGCAGCAGACAGAAGTATTTGCCCACTTTGCAGAAGGAAGCCAGGCTAAAGAGAAGAAGCCACGTGGAAGGTGATTCTTGGTTATGTTTTTTTAAAAGCAATCCTTGGTTATGTTAGTGCCACTATATAGTACTTTACTATGAACACCCATCTTGGATGACCAATAGAAATTGCAGCCACATGTGCATCGATCTAATTTGAAACATCAATGAAAATTGAAAAAAATTTACTCTCATAGCACTACTTCTATTTGCATTTCCCAAACATATGGTTCTGTCCATCCTCATTTCCTGTCTTCCCTAATAACCATCATTAAGTTATAGGTTTGCTGTGTGCCTGTGCTATTCCCTGTCAGTAATTGATTTCAGAAACTGGCAAGCTTTGATAATGTAAGAGTTACTTACTTGCTAATTAGCCAAGCAGGCATGTATTATAACGGTGGAATTTCAGCCATGATACACATAACGGTGAGTAAAGATGATAATATCATTTATGAGTTAGTCAACACAAGACAGTGCCACATACTCTAATTACCTGGAACTTGCAGTATAAAAACAGAACCTTAATCAGCATGATCCTCTGACCTGTAATTTCTACTTTTATGCCTCTGTTACTCCATCAAAGATGTGAACCAACATCTTTCATTGTTATGCATATCAAACACCAAGGGTTATTTTCACTTAAAGTTTTAGAATGGGTGCATTACAATTCAGTCTGATATCTAATAAGACACTCTGGGCTGATATAATTATGGAACAGAACCAACCATGATAAATAAAAGGTGATGTTGTCTATGCATTACCAAAAATGTATCTTTGTGAACAAATAAATTGGTACCAACAGCAATGCCATCTTACTGTAGAATTAGAATACATGGACACGATCAGCTCAGCTCCCAAACTGCCATTCATCACATCAATTTCCCCTTATGTAACTCCAGTCAAAATTTTATGTTGGTCTACCTAGTAGATGCCCATGGTTTGATTTTATGTTTGTTCCTATCAATACAAATGCTGAGCTATGTTCCATTTTTACTGTTCTTTGTGATAGTTTTTGCAACTTTACTTCCCATCTTAAGGCAAGCCCCATTTTTACTGTTCTTTGTTAGCAGAGCTGCTTGTTTCTAAGAACTTTGATACTATTTGTATCAAAGTTAAATGAGCACATAGATGACAAAAAAAGTTCAGATTGTAAAATGTTCATTTTGCTGCTAGTGCCCATTTTGAGTAATTGCTTAGAGGGATGATCCTGTGTGAGCTGGTGGAGTGATTTGTTTTCTACATAAAGCTCTTTAGTCAGGCTGGTTTTCGTGAAATACACATGAAGCTTCACCAGCTCCTGTGGGTGTGGGATCCATGTGACATGTGACATTGCATCCATGTCCACCTGGGATAATGATTTTGCAGGTACCCCGAGAGGCCCTTGAGTTTGCCGGAATGTCGATTAACTTCCGTTCCGGAAAATTCGGGTACTCCATATGTCCTATTTTCAGCAAAGGTCATGCTGAAATTTTCCGTGAATTTTAGCATGACTTTGCTAAAAATAGGACATATGGGGTACTTGTGACTAATGCATGGGCCGGGGTATCTTAGTAGTTAATTAAGTAGGATCAAGTGCCCCGGCGTACTTGTGACTAATGCATGGCTTTTAGGGTGCCTCGGTGTCGATAAAAACCGAAATGATGAAAGGTTAGGCTTTTAGGGTGCCTTGGCGTCGAAAAACCCTCAATGATAAAAGCTTAGATTTTAGGATGCCTCGGTGTCGACAAACCCTAAATGATGAGACCATGATCTTGTTCCTTGACAATAACCAACTTTTTGACCAAACTTTGTTTCTATTTAGAGAGAAACATGGCCCACAACGATGAGGCCGGGGGTTCAGGCGGCAAGGCATTCTGGGAGCTGTCCCAGGAGATGGAGGAACAACCTCACTTGTATGAGGCCGCCGCCTTCCCCACCGATCCTGAGACCACGGATGGTGCCGCCGAGGATGACCACACTGATGCCACCACTGATGGTGCCGCCGAGGATGCCACCACTGATGATGGCGGCGCACGCACAGATGGCAGCCAACCGAAGAGGCAACGGAAGGACCGGCGCCCGATCGTGCTCCGCACCCTCAAGGAGGAAGTTACTGAAGTGGACTCCAACGGGAATCCAACGGCGCCCGAATGAATAGTCAAGGGGTACTCGCTTCAGCTCGGGTGCATTGTCCGGAGCACCGTCTCGATCAACACCGAGAACCTGAGGCATCCTGACCGAGGGAATTTGCGCAACCTCCTCTTGACAAAGCTGCACGAACGATACAAGTTCCCCGCTGAATTTAAAAACACAAGCCTCAAAGGGAATAAAGTGAACAATGCTGCCCTCACGAAGATGAGCAAGGCCCTGTCTACTTGGAAAAGCAATGTGAAGAGAATGATCGAGAAAGGTGAGAGTTATCAGAAGATCAAGGAGAAAAATCCTTCGATCACCGAAGATGACAACAACGACTTCAAGATCAATTGCTCGAGCACTGCAAGCTCCCAATCAAGTGAGTGGGGGAAACAAATGCGGGAGCTGAACATAGGGGAACACACACTCGGTCCCGGCGGTTACAGAGTGGCGGAGCCTATATGGGACAAGGAGGAGGCGGACCGTGCCGAGCAAGGCCTACCGCCCCTCTTCGATAAATACGGTGACAAGCAGACCAGGAACTTTGTCAGGGCCCGGTACAAGAAGGACCCGAAAACAAAGGAGCTTACCACGGATCCGAAGACCAGGCAGCTTGAGCTTGTTCTGGTAAGGAATACACCCCCGCGTAATTAGCTCCATATGGTTGCATTCTAATTAATGAAGCCGAATTTCTAAATGGTTCACATTCCTTCTGCAGGCGACTGAAAGCAGTAGCGCGGGGTCGACTAAGAGCAACCCTTGGGACACCACTCTAAATAGGGGGTTGAATGTAATGAAGAACAAGGATAAGCTCAGTAAGCCGACGCCAGCTGGTCGTGTGGCCGGCAAAGGCTTGTCGACAAAATGGGGGTCATACTATACCGCTGGTGTGCGGAAGGAGAAAAAGACCAGCTCGGAAAGCCAGGCGCGAGAGGTTCAAGAACTCAAGGCACAGGTGGCGCAGATTCCGGAGATTGTCCAAGAGAAAGTGGAACAACGACTCGGAGCGACGATCACCGCCCTTGTGCCTACCTTGATCTCGGGGTTGAGTGCGTGGATTGCGGGCGGCCAACAGGGGCCGCCCCCGATTCCTAGCTTCATGGCCAGCAACTCGCATAATGCGATGGCGGGGCCATTGGTGCCTCCAACGGAGGCGGCATTGGTGTCTCCGACGCCGGCACGGGAGCTTAATGCACCCGGGTGTACGCCGGCCGGCACCTCTTCAGCAAGCGGCCCCTCCGTCAACTGCACGCCCGCCGTTGGCGGTGCGTCGACATTAGCCGAGCTCGACGCCATCATCACGGTAACTAATTAAGCCTCTCTCGGCCGAGGACTTCATCTCCTTGCCTTTGACTGGGCATCCCTGACGCCCTACATGTTTTCGCAGGGCGCCGCCGATGTTCCGTGCACTCTCCTCCACTTCGTGAACAACGAGTTGGTCGATGTCGCCAAGGGCAAAATCGTTCAACCGGGCAACCCCTTGTTCCACGGTACCCAGATGCCACCCAACTTGTTTAGGGTTCAACTGGTTCGGGTGCTGCCAGGCTGCGACGACTTGTTACCTCCGATTCGACCCGTCGGGGCCGACGATGAAGACGTGATGACCCTCAGCGCCTGCCTGAGCTGGCCCCTGCTTTGGCCGAAGAGCCAGATTCGTTTGGGGGCGGGGGACACCACCCCAAAGACAACACCGCCAGTCGTGCCGGCGCCAAGTCGGCCCCATGGCAAGACTGCCGTAACGGTGCCGGACATCCCTATGCCACTGGATCCAAACATGCATATGGCACAGGATCAGAACGACGACGACGACGATGATGATACATTTGGCAACGTCGATCAGTACTTTGCCGATCATGGGTACGATGGCGACTTCATGGGGCCTCCTTCTCAAGAACCAAACCCAACAAAAGACGTGTGCGATCTAGCTGGTACCGCGGAGAAGCCAAGTTGCAACAGGCGCCGTCTGGCGTTCAGCTCTCAGGAGACGCCTCCAGCTGCCGACTTCACCGAGCCTCAGATAGGCGAGGTGCGAAATATTATCAGCCCCAACACACTCAAGAAGGCGGTCTGTGAGCAGAACTCGGTCCCATTACAGGAGAAGAAGAAGGCACGCAAAAGAAAGACTAAGAAGGGTGCGAGCCAGCCGGCACCGAGTACGATCCATGCTCAGGACGGGCCACCTTCACCGCAGGATATCTCGAGGAGGGTGCATGTGGCGGGTAGGGCGATGCTACCGACAAATATGCTCAATGCTGCAACTGGTGCTATGCGGAGTCTGCATGACAGTGTTCTTGCTTTGGAGAAGCGGCGTCTCAGAGAGAAGGATGTGGCATACCCAGTTTTCGCGGCCAAGGTGCCAGAGGGCAAGGGCTTTGTGGATAACTCCATCGGGCGTACGATCGTCCTGCGTTTTGATGACATCCATGCTATGTTGAACCTTCATCCGCTGCACTACACCTTCGTTCGGCTATTTTCGCTGAGTATGGAGATGCGGATCATTCGCGACAAGACCCCGGACATCGTGATAGTCGACCCCTTCTACATGCGTGCCAAGATCTTGGGCAGCGCTGGGGACCGGCAAGTCGCGAGTTCTTACCTCGAAGGCGTCATTCTGGCAAACCAAGATAAGGATAACTTCCTCGTGCCTTACTTTCCCGAGTAAGTCCTCCCCTCAACCGGCCCGTAACATATGAATTCTTACATTTCGATCGTTTTTCTTTTAACATTCCATGTTTTCTGCAGTGACACACGTTGCACGCTCATCCTCCTAAGCCCCAAATATTCCATGGCCACGTATTTCGACCCGGACCGTCAATCGAACGTAGACTACACAAATGTCAAGAAGGTTCTTGATGATGTTCTCCCCGGCTACGCCAAATCTGGAGGCACCTTCACCAGGCCTATTCGTAAGTACGGCAAGCACGTATTCTCCCACAATACGACGTTCTGCTGCGTCAAGCAGCCGCCTGGCGGTCAGAAGGGTGCCTACTACGCCATCCATCACATGCGGGCGATCGTACGGGACCATCATCAACTTCTGCTACCGAGTAAACTCAAAGATTGGGCAAAGAGCGTGTCGGCAATCCAGGACGCGGACCTCCGACAAGAATTCTTTCGCATCCAGTGTGAGTTTGCGGAAATCATCCATCAAGATGTCCTTCGTACCTCGGGGCAGTTCTACCTCAACAATCAACCGTCCAACAGTGACATCGACACAATGCTACAAATGCAGGCTGACAACGACCGTTATTTCATGACTCCCACGATAGACGGCGGCTTCATCCACGCTCCGGTCCCTTGAGTCGAGTCGAAAGCAGTGATGCTGTGTCTAGTTCTGAAACATCAATTGGCTCATGTTGTAATTAAACTTTAATGAACTTGTAGTATGTCTCTTTGGTTTCGAGAGTCGTTCAACTTAGATGTAATCGATGCTATTAATGTCTTGCTTTTCTCTTCCGGTCATTCTGTTGCATACTTATATATTGCTCATGTATTGTTTGTGAATTGGTACTAACGTTTCGTTTGGCTAGTGCATAGCGATGCCGACGTATGTCGTGTACAAGGGTAAGGTTCCCGGAGTCTACGATGACTGGGAGGAGTGTCGGAGACAGGTTCACCGATTCAGCGGTAACAGTTAGAAAGGGTACACCACTAGGGCCGAGGCCAAATCTAGATACACCCGCTATCTAGCGGGAGAGGGGAGGGAGCGTTGGAGGAACCGGATGAAGACGAGTTTCATCGTGATGATGCTCATCGTGATGACCGCAGCTCTCTTCTATGTGATGGTAGTTTAGATGATCGATATCGACTTGTAATGTGAAGACAAACTCGCTACTCGCGGTCTCGAGACTTGTAATATAATGTTCTATCTTTGTTCGGTCTTTTCAATTCGGAGACTAATATGATGAATTGTATTCGGAGACTAATATGATGAATTGTATTCAAAGACTAATCTTCTATTGTATTCGATGAATCTGTTGTTGATGTGTGTTGTCTATATTTTGTCAAATTATACATTTTGTAACCTGTGCAAAAAACAGAAAATAAAAAACAAAGAAAACCTAATATTCATACTAATGGCGCATCACATGACAGTGCGCCATTAGTATGACAGTGCATACTAATGGCGCATCACTGGGTAGTGCGCCATTAGTATGCCGCGGTTACTAATGGCGCATCCAGTGGTGGTGCGCCATTAGTATGCAAAAGCACCTGGATATACATGGCCCCTGGGAGGCATACTAATGGCGCACCCTGGCCTATACTAATGGCGCACCCGCGGTGCGCCATTAGTATACCAGATACTAATGGCGCACCAGGTGGTGCGCCATTAGTAAAAATTACTAATGGCGTGCTATTAATGGCGCACCACAGATGCGCCATTAATGGCCATACTAGGTGCGCCATTAGTAGGGGTTTTTCTAGTAGTGGTTGGGGAACGCAGAAATTTCAAAAAATTTCCTACGATCACGCAAGATCTATCTCTAGGTGATGCATAGCAAGGAGAGGGGGGAGTGTTGTCTACATACCCTCGTAGACCGAAAGCGTAAGCGTTATGACAATGCGGTTGATGTAGTCATACGTCTTCACGATCCGACCGATCCTAGCACCGAAGGTACGGCACCTACACGATCTACACACGTTCAGCTCGGTGACGTCCCATGAACTCTAGATCTAGCTGAGGTCGAGGGAGAGTTTCTTCAGCATGACGATGTGGTGACGGTGATGATGAAGTTACCGGCGCAGGGCTTCGCCTAAGCACTACGATAATATGACCAAGGTGGAAATCTGTGGAGGGGGGCATCGCACATGGCTAAACAATCAACTTGTCTGTTCTAGGGTGCCCCCTGCCCCCATATATAAAGGAGCAAGGGGGAGGCCGGCCGGCCCTCCTAGGGCGCGCCAAGAGAGGGGAATCCTACTAGGACTCCAAGTCCTAGTAGGTTTCCACCTAAGGAAGAGGGGGAAGGAGGAAGGAAGAGGGGGAAGGGAAGGAAAGGGGGGGGCGCTGCCCCCTTCCCTTGTCCTATTCGGACTCAATGGGGGGCGTGCGGCCAGCCCCTCCTGGCCCTTCCTCTTCTCCCACTAAGGCCCATCTAGGCTCGTTAGTTTCCCTCGGGGTTCCGATAACCCTCCGGCACTCCGGTTTTATCCAAAACTTCTCCGGAACACTTCTGATGTCCGAACATAGCCGTCCAATATATAAATACTTATGGCTCGACCATTTCAAGACTCCTCGTCGTGTCTGTGATCATATCCGAGACTCCGAACAACCTTCGGTACAATATATCACATAAACTCATAATACCAATCGTCATCGAACGTTAAGCGTGCGGACCCTACGGGTTCGAGAACTATGTAGACATGACCGAGACACGTGTCTGGTCAATAACCAATAGCTGAACCTGGATGCTCATATTGGTTCCTAGATATTCTACAAAGATCTTTATCGCTCAAACCGCATAACAACATACGTTGTTCCCTTTGTCATCGGTATGTTACTTGCCCGAGATTCGATCATCGGTATCATCATACCAAGTTCAATATCGTTACCGGCAAGTCTCTTTACTCGTTCCGTAATACTTCATCCCGCAACTAACACATTAGTCACAATGCTTGTAAGGCTTATAGTGATGAGTATTATCGAGTGGGCCTAGAGATACCTCTCCGAAATACGGAGTGACAAATCCTAATCTCGATCTATGCCAACACAACAACCACCTTCGGAGGCACCTGTAGAGCACTTTATAATCACCCATTTACGTTGTGACGTTTGGTAGCACACAAAGTGTTCCTCCGGTATTCGGGAGTTGCATAATCTCATAGTCTGAGGAACTTGTATAAGTTATGAAGAAAGCAGTTGCAATGAAACTAACACGATCATAATGCTAAGCTAACGGATGGGTAATGTCCATCACATCATTCTCCTAATGATGTGATCCCGTTCATCAAATGACAACACATGTCTATGGTTAGGAAACATAACCATCTTTGATTAACGAGGTAGTCAAGTAGAGGCATACTAGGGACTATATGTTTTGTCTATGTATTCACACATGTACTAAGTTTCCGGTTAATACAATTCTAGCGTGAATAATAAACATTTATCATGAATTAAGAAAATAAATAATAACTTTACTATTGCCTCTAGGGCATATTTCCTTCAGTCTCCCACTTGCACGAGAGTTAATAATCTAGATTACATAGTAATGATTCTAACACCCATGGAGCTTTGGTGCTGATCATGTTTTGCTCGTGGAAGAGGCTTAGTCAACGGGTCTGCAACATTCAGATCCGTGCGTATCTTGCAAATCTCTTTGTCCCCCTCCAACACTTGATGATGGATGGAATTGAAGCGTCTCTTGATGTGCTTGGTTCTCTTGTGAAATCTGGATTCCTTTGCCAAGGCAATTGCACCAGTATTGTCACAAAAGATTTTCATTGTCCTTGATGCACTAGGTATGACACCTAGATCGGATATGAACTTCTTCATCCAGACTCCTTCATTTGCCGCTTCCGAAGCAGCAATGTACTCCGCTTCACACATAGATCCCGCCACGATGCTCTGGTTGGAACTGCACCAACTTTATAGCTCCTCCATTCAATAAAAATACGTATCCGGTTTGCGACTTAAAGTCATCCGGATCAGTGTGAAAGCTTGGATCGACGTAACTGTCTACGACGACCTCTTTTTCACCTCCATAAACGAGAAATATATCCTTAGTCCTTTTCAAGTATTTCAGGATGTTCTTGACCATTGTCGAGTGCACCACTCCGGGATTATTTTGGTACCTCCCTGCTATGCTTATAGCAAGACATACATCAGGTATGGTACACAACATTGCATACATGATAGAACCTATGTATGAAGCATAGGGAATGACTTTCCTTTTCTCTCTATCTTCTGCAGTGGTCGGGCATTAAGTCTGACTCAACTTCACACCTTGTAATACAGGCAAGAACCCTTTCTTTGACTGATCCATTTTGAAATTCTTCAAAACTTTATAAAGGTATGTGCTTTGTGAAAGTCCAATTAAGCGTCTTGATCTATCTCCATAGATCTTCATGCCCGATATGTAAGCAGCTTCTCCAACATTTTTCATAGAAAATCTCTTATTCAGGTATCCCTTTATGCTATCCAGAAATTCTATATCATTTCCAATCAACAATAAGTCATCCACATATAACATCAGAAATGCTACAAAGCTCCCACTCACTTTCTTGTAAATACATGCTTCTCCAAAAGTCTGTATAAAATCATATGCTTTGATCACACTATCAAAGCATTTATTCCAACTCCGAGAGGCTTGCACCAGTTCATAAATGGATCGCTGGAGCTTGCACACTTTGTTAGCACCCTTTGGATCGACAAAACCTTCTGGTTGCATCATATACAACTCTTCTTCCAGAAATCCATTCAGGAATGCAGTTTTGACATCCATTTGCCAAATTTCATAATCATAAAATGCAACAATTGCTAACATGATTCAGACATACTTAAGCATCGCTACGGGTGAGAAAGTCTCATCATAGTCAACTCCTTGAACTTGTCGAAAACCTTTCGCAACAAGTCGAGCTTCGTAAACAGTAACATTACCGTCTGCGTTGGTCTTCTTCTTAAAGATCCATTTATTTTCTATGGCTTGCCGATCATCGGGCAAGTCCACCAAAGTCCACACTTTGTTCTCATACATGGATCCCATCTCAGATTTCATGGCCTCAAGCCATTTCGCAGAATCTGGGCTCATCATCTCTTCCTCATAGTTCGTAGGTTCATCATGGTCTAGTAACATGACTTCCAGAACAGGATTACCGTACCACTCTGGTGCGGATCTTACTCTGGAAGACCTACGAGGTTCGGTAGTAGCTTGATCTGATGCTTCATGATCATCATCATTAGCTTCCTCACTAATTGGTATAGGAATCACATGAACTGATTTCTGTAATGAACTACTTTCCAATAAGGGAGAAGGTACAACTACCTCATCAAGTTCTACTTTCCTCCCACTCACTTCTTTTGAGAGAAACTCCTTCTCTAGAAAGGATCCATTCTTAGCAACAAAGATTTTGCCTTCGGATCTGTGATAGAAGGTGTAACCAACAGTTTCCTTTGGGTATCCTATGAAGACGCACTTCTCCGATTTGGGTTTGAGCTTATCAGGTTTAAGTTTTTTCACATAAGCATCACAGCCCCAAACTTTAAGAAACGACAACTTTGGTTTCTTGCCAAACTACAGTTCATAAGGCGTCGTCCCAACGGATTTTGATGGTGCCCTATTTAAACTGAATGCAGCTGTCTCTAAAGCATAACCCCAAAACGATAGCGGTAAATCAGTCAGAGACATCATAGATCGTACCATATCCTATAAAGTACGGTTACGACGTTTGGACACACCATTTCGCTATGGTGTTCCAGGTGGCGTTAATTGTGAAACTATCCCATGTTGTTTCAAATGAAGACCAAACTCGTAACTCCATTATTCTCCTGCATGATCAGATCGTAGAAACTTTATTTTCTTGTTATGATGATTTTCCACTTCACTCTCAAATTCTTTGAACTTTTCAAATATTTCAGACTTATGTTTCATTAAGTAGATATAACCATATCTTCTCAAATCATCTGTGAAGGTAAGAAAATAACGATACCCACCACGAGCCTCAATACTCATTGGACCGCATACATCGGTATGTATTATTTCCAACAAGTCAGTAGCTTGTTCCATTGTTCTGGAGAACGGAGTTTTAGCCATCTTGCCCATAAGGCATGGTACGCAGGCACCAAGTGATTCATAATCAAGTGATTCCAAAGGTCCATCAGTATGGAGTTTCTTCATGCGCTTTACACCGATATGACCCAAACGGCAGTGCCACAAATAAGTTGCACTATCATTATTGAACTTATATCTTTTGGCTTCAATACTATGAATATGTGTATCACTACTATCGAGATTCAATAAAAATAGACCACTCATCAAGGGTGCATGACCATAAAAGATATTACTCATATAAATAGAACAATCATTATTCTCTGATTTAAATGAATAACCATCTCGCATCAAACAAGATCCAGATATAATGTTCATGCTCAATGCTGGAACCAAATAACAATTATTCGGGTCTAAAACTAATCCCGAAGGTAGATGTAGAGGTAGCGTGCCGACCGCGATCACATCGACTTTGGAACCATTTCCCACGAACATAGTCACCTCGTCCTTAGTCAATCTTCGCTTAATCCGTAGCCCCTGTTCGAGTTGCAAATATGAGCAACAGAACCAGTATCAAATACCCAGGCGCTACTGGGATCATTAGTTAAGTACACATCAATAACATGTATATCAAATATACCTTTCACTTTGCCATCCTTCTTAGCCGCCAAATACTTGGGACAGTTCCGCTTCCAGTGACTAGTCCCTTTGCAGTAGAAGCACTCAGTTTCTGGCTTAGGTCCAGATTTAGGTTTCTTCTCTTGAGCAGCAACCTTTTTGACGTTCTTCTTGAAGTTCCCCTTCTTCCCTTTGACCTTTTTCTTGAAACTAGTGGTCTTGTTGACCATCAACACTTGATGCTCCTTTTTGATTTTTACCTATGCAGCCTTTACCATCGCAAAGAGCTCAGGAATAGTCTTGTTCATCCCTTGCATATTATAGTTCATCACGAAGCTTTTGTAGCTTGGTGGCAGTGATTGAAGAACTCTGTCAATGACACTATCATCAGGAAGATTAACTCCCAGTTGAGTCAAGTGGTTGTGGTACCCAGACATTCTGAGTATATGTTCACGGACAGAACTATTCTCCTCCATTTTACAGTTGTAGAACTTATTGGAGACTTCATATCTCTCAATCCGAGCATTTGCTTGAAATATTAACTTCAACTCCTGGAACATCGCATATGCTCCATGACGTTCAAAACGTCATTGAAGTCCCGGTTCTAAGCCGTAAAGCATGGCATATTGAACTATCGAGTAGTCATCAGCTTTGCTCTGCCAGACGTTCTTAACGTCATCAGTAGCATCTGCAGCAGGCATGGCACCCAAAGGTGCTTCCAGGACGTAATTCTTCTATGCAGCAATGAGGATAATCCTCAAGTTACGGACCCAGTCTGTGTAGTTACTGCCATCATGTTTCAACTTAGCTTTCTCTAGGAACGCATTAAAATTCAAAGGAACGGTAGCACGGGCCATTGATCTACAACAACATAGACATGCAAAATACTATCAGGTACTAAGTTCATGATAAATTAAAGTTCAATTAATCATATTACTTAAGAAAACTCCCACTTAGATAGACATCCCTCTAATCATCTAAGTGATCACGTGATCCAAATCAACTAAACCATGTCCGATCATAACGTGAGATGCAGTAGTTTTCAATGGTGAACATCACTATGTTGATCATATCTACTATATGATTCACACTCGACCATTCGGTCTCAGTGTTTCGAGGCCATATCTGCATATGCTAGGCTCGTCAAGTTTAACCCGAGTATTCTGCGTGTGCAAAACTGGCTTTCACCCGTTGTATGTGAACTTAGAGCTTATCACACCCGATCATCACGTGGTGTCTTGGCACGACGAACTGTAGCAACGGTGCATACTCAGGGAGAACACTTTTACCTTGAAATTTAGTAAGGGGTCATCTTATAATGCTACCGATGTTCTAAGCAAAATAAGATGCATAAAAGATAAACATCACATGCAATCAAAATATATGACATGATATGGCCATCATCATCTTGTGCTCATGATCTCCATCACCGAAGCATCGTCATGATCTCCATCTTCACCGGTGCGACACCTTGATCTCCATCATCGCATCGTTATCGTCTTGCCAACTATTGTTATTACAGCTATCGCTACCGCTTAGTGATAAGGTAAAACAATTACATGGCGATTGCACTGCATACTGTAAAGCGACAACCATATGGCTCCTGCCAGTTGCCGATAACTTTGTTACAAAACATGATCATCTCATATAAAAATTTATATCATATCATGTGACGGTGTCCTGGACTAGGGGGTAGTCAACGGGTCGTCTCCCGATCAGTTGGATTGGGCCGAGGACCCCCATGACCGTATACTCATGGGCCAGTCCGGACAGCTGCCGCATACAAGGAAGAATCCACAGGACTTGACGATCAAGACAAGGACTCCTCCCCCACCAGCGTATTTGGCTAGGACTCTTGTTATCCTAGGCCTCTGGTGCATTATATAAACCGGGGCCAGGCTAGTCGATAGACATATACAACAACAATCATACCATAGGCTAGCTTCTAGGGTTTAGCCTCTCTGATCTCGTGGTAGATCAACTCTTGTACTACCCATATCATCAATATTAATCAAGCAGGAGTAGGGTTTTACCTCCATCGAGAGGGCCCGAACCTGGGTAAACATTGTGTCCCTTGCCTCCTGTTACCATTGATCCTAAGACGCACTGCTTGGGACCCCCTACCCGAGATCCGCCGGTTTTGACACCGACATTGGTGCTTTCACTGAGAGTTCCACTGTGTGATCGGCGCAAGGATCAATGGCGCGACTGCAGGTCAACTGCGATGTCGGCTTCTTCGTCACCAGCTCGACTGGTCACCTTGGCTTGACCGAGGACTGCGCCCTACCTCCGATCGTCATGTTCGGATGAAAGGCCTTCATCAACACCAACGCCAATCTCTATCAAGATCATGGAGGAGTCATCCATGGAGCTCAGGGGCTCAACGTCAACATTGCCCTCAGGCGACCATGTTGTTTTTCTGGACAGCAAACTTGCATCCGCCGCCACCGCCTCCTCGAGTGTCGCTTAAACGATTACTTCGGTGGAATTATGCGGAATTAAGTCTACAACAACCCTGAAAAGATTTCGTCGAGTTCTGATGGAGGAATCTCCGGCAATCTCCGATATATTGGAGCCCTGTTGAATCTGGACGAGAATCCGGACGAGTTCAGGGCGTGGTATCCAGCATCTAGCTCGGATGTCCTTTGGAGGATCCAACCGTTGATTTGTTGCGGAATTCCCATATCTACCACCTGCCAAAAATTCAGCTCGATCCGACAGTCCAAACTCCGGGAAACTTCCGATTAGTGCGTCACTTTTTGCATCTGTTTTCTGCGCGAGAACGAATCCGACCCGAATTCATCTTCTTTATGAACGGGATCTCGGACATCCTTTTTGAAGGAAGTTTTCGTATGGGGTGTTGTGTTTTATTCTCAAACACATCCAAGTAGTATTAGAAGTATTCTTGCAATACGAACTTCACCGTCGTGTCGGTGTCAAACCAGCCCGACAACATCACTCCACGGCGGCCGACCTGCGTTAGACACGTCGTCGCTTTGTTGAGCCGAGCTCAATTTCTTCGGATCATCATCTCGGCCAGCCGAACAATAGTTCGGCATCGCGAAGGATAAATCATCACCAACATCGCCGCCCCACGGATTACACGGAGCGGGCACACCTGCATCGCCACACGGTCACTTCATCAAGCCGGCATCGACCACGTCACGACCTGCATCGCTGGACCGGGGGCTTCATCATCTCTTCATCAACCTACTCCGGAGACTTCGGCGTCGCTGGCTGACCAGCTCCGTCACGTTAGCTGGACCGAGGGCTTTGCCTCGGCGAGCCAACCTTTGCCAGCATCGCCATGCCGTTGCTTTATCGCCCATCAGGCGATAGGTGTGCGGATCGAGTCCCAATTTTGGGAATCACCTTTCTTCGGATTGCTACAACAAATGAGCCAGGTGCTATTAATCCTAGTATTTTTTTGCTTGTTAGGGTTCATTTTTCCCAATGAACTATTACTCTGGTTTGTCCGTCATATGTACGCAGGTCTATCAAATGGTGGCCGCATTAATGACGGTCGCATGGTGGTTCGGTCAGTTTCCGTACATAGTCCGGCGAACGCCGCATCCGGAACTCGAACCGACCTGTGAATTCAGGCCTTGCCATGCCTATACCGCATCACGCGGCCGCCCTGCATCGACATTTACTTCGGCACCAGGCCATATTTCTTTTATTACTCACTTTGCATAAATTATTTGTTATGCAATGATTTTTTTATTTTTATTATTATTACTATTGTCTCCGACTTGCACTATTTTTTGTGCACAGGAAAATGATCCAGCCGGACTATATCCTTTGGCGTCACCTCGGTTGGACGGGGGGCTTCGTCAACACTTTATTACCCCATGCCGGGGACTTCGTCATCACCTTGCCGTCCTGCATTGACCGTGCTATGTCACCACTTCGGAGTGCCGAGCTCTTTGCTCCGCCACCTCGGGACCGGCTCGGGGATGGAACCTTGTCCCGCATCAAGCTCGGACCGCGTCATCAATACCGAACACATTAACCAGCTAAGTTGTCTTCATGATCAAAGTTTTAAATTTTTAACTTGTGTTCGGCTCGGCCAAGCATTATACTTTTTTGGAAAAAGTTGCTTGTAAAAATTTCCTTGTCCAAACTTTGTTTGTGACGCACAAATTCAAATACCCCGTTTACTTGGGGGCTTCCTTCATGAAGCTTTTTCCTCTTGCATATGGTTATACTTGTACGGCTTCGTTCCTTGTTCGTGTATTATGCCACAATATGCACCATATTGACTTAAGCGATTTGCAGGCTGGGTTGCCTGGCTCCTGTGCTTACCCCTATGGTTTCCGATTGTTCGGCTAGGGAGTAAACGGAGCACCTCTGCGATTGTCACGACCGGGTCACCCGAGCCGGACCTCAGACTGGGTGAAGCCGAAAGCTAGCGCTCTTATTGTTTTCTTTCATGGTCGGCACACAACGGAACTCATGAGTACAAAAAATCTATTGCACAAGTCTCATAATAACAATGAGCACCGAAGAAAGGTATTGGTGGGGGTACTATTTTCTTCGAAGATGCTTCTTGCTCTTCGCAGTAATATAGCATAAGTTCCCTGAGCGCGCTTTGTCTGTTACAGCCTTATGTCCTGATTGCCTGGTTATTGGAAACACCGTCGATATTCTCGATAGAGTACATAACACTTTTCGGTCCTGGACCGAAGAGGGAGAAGCCGACGGTCGGTTAAGACGCGTTTAAAGTTCGGTTGAACATAGATATGATATAAGTACTTCGGTACATGCAATCATTCTTTTACCCAAGTCACTTGGGGGCTCTTAAATTTATATGAGCCGTTTTATGATAAGTGTTTTTCTTCTTAGTCGTTGCAACGTTTTTATTATTATTTATCACTCCTTTTTTCAACACAAGTGTGCGGTCACTAGCCGGGGAGCCTAATTTCTCTCTCAAAGTCGCTAGAGTTTAGTTTGCTAAACTGGCCTAGTAAGAAGTACTCCGCCTTCGGGATAGGAGGTTGAAGCCGTAGGCTGACCCGATTGAAGTTTTGAGATAGGATGTGTCATGTGAAAGCACGGCAGAATCACCTTTTTTTTTTCTAAAGTCCAATTTTCGGATTGGCACCGAACACTTGATCTAGTTCAGACATTAACCTTTTGAATAAGTTTTTTGGCTTTTCGAGCCCATGGCACTTCTAAACTATTTGTGTGTTTTCAGCACAAGTCTCGCAGTGCAACGCCGGAGACCTTTAGAGATTTGGCAAAAACATTCTCAGATATTGCTATATATGCATCGGTTTCGAATTGTGTCTTCGGTCAATAGTTGGGTTGCCCGGCTCCTGCGCTTGCCTCCTATGTCCCGCTTTGTTCGGATAGGTGTGCAAAGGGAGAACCACTGTGATTGTGCTTCCAACTCACATGGTTAAGCACCTCAGTGGAGAAAGCCGAAAACTGACTGTCACAATAAGCGTAAACTGGTCGGTGATCCGATGACGGCGTTAAATGAAGGTCCATTCATAACAATGGCCGAAGTGTTTACGGCTTGACCTCGACTGTCGCCGAACACTACCAGGGGCTATTAACTGGCCTCCCAAACTAAATCCTCGATATTTTGCTCTTACATTGGAGCTGAGGTTTCATGATCATGCTTAGCATGACAACCCAAAGAAAGGAACTGATAGCGGGATTATTTTCTTTGGAAGACATTTCTTCTGTTAAACAGTAATATAACATGTCTCTCCGCGTACCTTTGTTTATAAAACCGTATGGCCAGATTGCCTTGTTTGTTGTAAATCTTTGCCCTCATAAAGGCTTTATAAAGTAGAAAAACACTCCTCGGCTATTAGCCGAGGAGGTGGAAGCCGATGGTCGGTCAACAAAGTTTTGTACAATGCGGATCCGAGCATTAATGACGTAAAGTACTTGGATACATAGAGTCATTACACATACTTTGTGATTTTACTATGGATATCGATCCTTAATTCGGCCTCCCGTGCCCGCATTAAGGCTCGGGGGCTACTGGGCTTCGGGCTTATTATTTACAAATACTAAAGGGGCACATCGATCCCCTTGTCTGGTGTTGCCACCCGACCAGTGTCTCGGGGGCTACTGCATTGCCTGTTCTATGCAGAAAATTTTAAGTGCAATACAGTTTCCGAGGAGATTTTGATCCTCAGGTTGGTCGGCCGCACCCAACCTGAGTCTCGACACATAAAAATTTTTAAAAATGATCTACCCGGGTTTAAAAATTTTTAAAAATGATCTTCGGAATTTTTAAAATTATCCATAACACATAAAAATTTTGTGCCATTTAGAACGCTTTAGAATGTTCGCACGTTTCACAAAAAAATATTCATGACATTTTTTAAAAATGATCTACCCGGGTTTAAAAATGTTGATTGTGTATTAAAAATGTTGAATGTGCATTTCACAAACGTTCAACATGTATTCAGATAAATGTTCGTCGTGTATTTTAAAAATGATCAACTTGTATGTACTTATAAAATGTCCAATATGCATACAGAAAAAAATTCAATGTGTGTTTATAAGAAGTCAAAGAATATTAAAACATAAAACACAGAAAAGGAAAAAAATGCCGAACCTTTCCAAAAATGGATGAAAGATTCCTTTTTCTCTGAGCGGTAAAAGATTCCTTAAACTAGTCTGTAGAAGCTTCGCAAAATCACTCGTGCACAGCTATCAAAATCCCTATGCTGCTTGTGGCCTCGGCGGCCTTAATCGGTTGTTTGCTTTTTGCTTTCCTTTGTCTTTCTTTTTATTTTGTTTTATTTTTTTATTTTTGCGTTTCATTTTCCTTCTTTTATGACATTTTTATCTGTCATTTTATTTTATTTCGTTTTGCCTTTTAAAAAACTATTTTTGAAAAAAAAATCATGTAATTTTTGAAAATGTGCTACCTGTGTTTAAAAAAGTTGATTGTGTATTAAAAATGTTGTGCACTTCACAAATGTTCGAAGTGTATTCAGATAAATGTTTGTCATGTAATTTTAAAATGATCAACTTGTATTTAAAAATGTTTAACATATATAAAAAAATCAACGTGTATTTCGAAAAGTCAACATGTATTTGAAAAATATAAAAATAACATATAAACAGAAAAAATGCGAAGGAATACCGTTAAAGAAAGAAGACAGAAAAGAAAAAAAATGCGGAACCTTTCCAAAAATGGGTGAAAGATTCCTTAAACCGGTATATAGAAGCTTCACAAAATCACTCGTGCACAGCTGGTGTTGGGCCAGCCAAGTCGGCCGAAATCTACACATGAGGGCTGTTATTGTCTTGCAGTAAGCGAGACGTAGTATTTGTGGCCATTTCAATTCTCACATCCATGCGGCACGGTTATCGCAATCCCTTTTATGCGTGACGCATGCGCTACTTTAATGGGTTGTATATTTACTTTTTTATTATTTTTGTATTTCATTATTGTTTACTTATTTTGGAGGTCCGTAAAGCTGCATATCGGTGATGGAGCCATGTTGAGCTCGGGTGAGGAGGTCATTCGTCATTCTTTTCTTCGCCGGGTGGTGTGGTGGTGTCGGAGGCAGGTGATGGGTGTTGGTGTCAAGCTCAGAGATGTTCTATTATCTTTTCAGTTTTGTCATGTCGGTCTTTACATGACTTGTACTTTGTTCTTTATAATTGAATTAGACATGTATTACCATACAAAAAAATTGGTGCCAGTTTTTCTATCATTTTTTATTGTACTTCATCTTCTCTTTTAAAAACTATTATTTTTAAAATATGAATACAAATTAAGTTTTTATTTTCTTATTTCGTGTCTATTTTTTTGAACATTTTTTTATTTTTTAACATTTTAATATTCGAACAGGTTTTAAATTTGGGATTTTTACAGAATTCATGCATAGTTTTAAATTTTTTAAACATTTTATTTATCTTAAAATTACCAAAAATTCACTGATGATATTAAAAATTGATGAACATTTATTTCGAATGTTTTTTTAACATATTTAAAACACGGGAGTATTTCTAAAATTCATTAATAGTTTTTTCGTAAGTTGATGAACATGTTTTTGAACATATTTTTTTTACGTAACATTTGCTTAATGTTGGAACTTTAATAAATAAATTCCTAGTTAAATCTATTATCCAAGCTTTGCCTAGTTATGCTTTTGGTGCCATTAGATATCCGGTGGTTTTATGCGATGAGCTATGCCGCTTGATTCTCAATATCTATCGGGGGTGACAAGAAGTGTCGGAAAATCCATTGGCTTGCTTGGGAAAATATGGCAAAGCCGAAAGGATGCAGAGTTGTGGGTATTCGTGATTTAAGTTAATCTAACGAGAGTCTTTTGGCAAACCAGGCTAGGCATTTGTTGGATAAACCTGATTCCTTATGCGTGATGCTTCTAAAGCGAAGTCTTATCCTCACAAGCTCTGGCTCGACACAACTTTTGTTAACTCTGCTTCACCATCTTGGCAAGGTATTATATATGGTTTGGAGTTGTTCAGCATTTTATTGTTTGGAAGGTTTATGATGGCAAAGCATTAGTATTTAGAGAGATAACTGGCTATCGCAGAGTTCTGGTCTCAGAGTTATGTGCAAAAGAAATAGATCACATTAAAATGGGTTTCAAGCTTATTTGTTCCTGATATAAGCGATTCCTAGTTTACACGTCCATCCATTTGGGGTGACGACCTTATGGCATGTCACTGAGAAAAGTTGTATGTATATGGTGAAAAGTGCTAATAACCTTGCTTTTCAACTTTAGTTATAGGATGAGGATAAAAGACACTGTACTACAACCATAGACGGAGAAAGGAAATTGTGGAACCTCATTTGGAAAGCAAATGTGCCGCCAAAAAATGATAATGTTTGCGTGTCCGCCTTCTCTCTGGAATGCCAGGTGCGACCTGGTATCTTCCCTCATGCGTATTTTTCATATGGAAGGCTTTTATGACATCCATTAACTTATTTTACACCCAAAATAGATGTTCTCCAATCAATGCTTGACATCTCCTGCCTCTTTGGAATACTGGCGTGTCGGTGCAACAAACCCTGGGTCTGTTGCCCTGACTGTACACATGCACGTGATCAAGATTGAAGCACCAACCCGACAGAGTACAAGAAACCAAGAGATTCGAATGGCCAACAAGCATATCAGAGGGACCAAGACCAAGCCAGAGAAGCAAGATATCGCCAAGAGAAAGACCTCCTTTGCCGAGCAAGCGAGCCCGGCAAGGGACAAGGGCACCCCCAAAAGAAGACGATGAAGGCGTCTCGGTAGGGCCTGCCAGGACTTGCGGAGGCTAAATCACCTCACCAACCACTCGATCATGACTCACGTCGTCGATCAGTGCGGTGGCAAGCCGCAAAGTGATTAAGTGGCAGCCATTCGCCACATGAAAACACCTTTCTACCAGAAAACCCACAGACGACACCCGTCCTACGATGTGTCAAACAAGCAGGCGTGGAGCTGGCAAGATAGCCCAGCAAGCCTCACTAGTAGAAAAGAGGGCTTTGGTCCACCCTGGGTTAGCCCATTAGTCCCGGTTCTAGATTGAACCGGTACTAAAGGGTGCGATGCCCATTAGTACCGGTTCGTGGCACCAACCGGGACTAAAGGTTAGACCTTTAGTCCCGGTTCGAGCCACCAACCGGCACTGATGGGGTTTGAGGCATTAGTACCGGTCCATGGCACGAACCGGTACTAAAGGTCACATTTTTAAACTCCCCCCCTGTGGATCGCATTTTCAGTTTAAAAATAAATAAAAGAAAATGATGAAAATGTCAAAAAAATAATAAAAAAAGGTTTCCCATGTGATATGTGGTCTAGTTGTTGGGAAAATTTGCAAATGTGAATTTCGACTTTATTTGCAAAATCTCTCTAGAATTTAGTAAAATGGGCATAACTTTTGCATACTGACTCGGATGAAAAAGTTTTTTATATGAAAAATCATCTACTCGAAAAGTTACATCCAAATTTAACGTGGGGAACCCCGTTAAACATTTTCAAAATCCTCAAAAACCTAACAGAAAAAAGTTACGGGGCTTTTAAGATCTAGAGTGGAAAAAATCAAAAAAAATTCAAACTGTGGTCAAACAATGGTCAAACTAATTATTCTAGAATATTAGTGTTACTAAATAATTATTTCAGTTATTTTGAATTTTGGTCAAATCTGGTCAAACTGTGGTCAAACTGTGGTCAAACAATATTCAAACAATGGTCAAACTAATTATTCAAGAAATATTAGTGTTACTAAATAATTATTGTTTTTTAAAACAATAGTTTCAAACTCAAACAGTGAAATGTGTCACGCAAAATTCCTGAGGGTTAATAGGATTGACATCTTACTATTGTCAGGAAAACAACAAGTGCAGACTTGGAAACGAGGGAGAATAGAACCCGGAAGTTAAGCGTACTCAGGCTGGGGGAGTGGGAGGATGGGTGACCGTTCGGGAAGTTAGATGATTAGGAATGATGAGGGGTGATTAGAGATTAGAGGATAAATTGAGCAGTGATGAGGGGTGGTGATTAGAGATTAGAGGTTAAAATAATTCAGAAATTCGAAAATAAAAAAAATTCAAAAAAAATTCAAAAAAAATTCAAAAAAAATCATAAAATTTCCTTTAGTCCCGGTTGGTGTTACCAACCGGGACTAAAGGTGGAGATCCACGTGGCCTCGACCTTTAGTCCCGGTTCCAGTTTGAACCGGGACTAAAGGGGGAGGCATTAGTAACGACCCTTTAGTCCCGGTTTAGTCCCGGTTTCAAGAACCGGGACTAAAGGCCCTTACGAACCGGGACTGATGCCCCCTTTTCTACTAGTGCCTTGTCGGGCAACCAACGATGTGACGTTAAGCGGTGCATTAAATGCGCACTGTCAGTCCACAGAGTTAGGTATGATAGCACTGTTTGCTATCATATCAATGCATAATGACTACTTTGCCATTGTGGTGACCCCTTCGTCTATAAAAGGAGGCCCTTGGCAATGGTAAACGAGTTTAGAAGGTTGGATAACCTACACCCCCATACGCGCGTAGTCGCTGCCGCCCTGAGGCAACCCTTGTCGGGCAAGTGTACTATGCTCCACCACCACACTTCCACCATCAATCCACCAAAAGTAGGAGAAGGGTTTTACGGCTCGTGGCGGCCCGAACCTGGGTAAAACTACCCATGTGATCTCTGCCGTGCTGCCTCACACTCGTCTGCTCTTTGTGCAACACTACTCCCCCCTGTCGAACCAGCATTGGGCCTCTTGGTCCCATAGGTGGCCATGGTTTCCCGTGACATCTTTGGCGTGCCAGGTAGGAGGATCGCTTGCGCGAACCTGAAGACGTGAGCAGCGCATCACCTTCGTCGCCATCTGCATCTTCGACGACGCCATCAACCATGGCGCCCAAGAAAAAACCCGCTTCTTCGGATCATCCATCAACCTCGAAGGCTCCGCCACCCGCAGCCTCCAACACTGCAGGTGGCGCGGAGACGCGCGAGGACGCGGACGCTATTGGGGATGTGGTCGGAGCAGGTGGCCCCGCCACCACTTCCCCCGCGACCGGCGCGGGAGCAGGAGGCACCAGAGGAGAGCAGCATCAACAACACCCTGATGGCTGCGCTCCACAAGGCCCAGGCGAAGGGGTTACTCCGTCTGTGCCCATTTCGCCACTGACGAGCACAACTACAACAACGGCGCTCGGACCGGGGCGAACTGCCGTCCTCCGACCGCTCCCACCGCAAGTGCGATTGTAGCGCGTGCACCACCCCCAGGATGGGTCGACCAAGCCGCTGCGCTCAACGGAGCCGCAGGGCCCTCGAGCGCCTTCGCTGCACCACCCTGCCATCCAGGTGGTCGCACCGCAATAGCGGGGGCGCGGTGCTGCCGCCGTTGGCACCATCAGGAGCCGAGCGACGGCTCGACTTCATCGTCATCCATGCCAAGTACACTTCGGAGGCCATGGCGCTGGCTCAGCTGCTGCTGAGGTTTCCGCTGGCGGCCGAGCAGATGGACGAATGGCGTGCCACCATCCAAAGTTTGCTCGGTTTTGCCGAAGCTGGGGGCTCATGGCAAGCTGACCCGCCACGACCTCCCCAAGCGACAACGACGGCTCATGCCGCTGCCCGTACGGAGGGGGTCGTCCCCACGGTGCAGTCCCCACCACGGCAGCCAGCGTGAGCGCAACCAAATCAAGACCCCGATGATGTCTCGATGGCCTCCTCTGACCCCCGAGCACGTCTAGGCCAACAAGAAACCCCGGAGGATAGGCGGAGAGGAGGCGCGTGCGTCGTTGAGCATCGCCGCGACGACCTCCGCCAAATTGACAGGTGCGACGGCCCCGACATCGACGAGCCTGCGCTCGGTATTGGCAAGCGCCTACCTTTCGAGGTTGGCTGCCCTGCCTTTACCCGTAAGCTTGGGTAAGTCTTTTGGCCGTCCGTTCGCACGTTCAAGCCAGAGATAACTAAGAAGTACGATGGGAGGCTGAACCCAGTAGATTTCCTGAGCATCTACACCATCGCTGTTCAGGCTGCCGGGGGAAGAGATGAGAAGGTGTTCGCCAACTACTTCTCTTTGGCCCTCAAGTCCAATGTGAGGTCTTGGCTGATGCACCTGCCGGAGAACTCCATTTCGTCATAGGCAGACCTGTGCCACGAGTTCATCGGTGCCTTCACCAGTGGCCACCAGGAGCCAGGCCGGCCTAGCGACCAGCAGATTCTTCAATAGAAGGAAGGAGAAACCCTCTGTAAGTATTTACAGAGATTCAGCAAAGTTCATAGAAATGTTCCAAATATCCATCCAGCAGCTGTGATAGCCGCCTTCTAGTCCAATGTGCGCACTCGTTGGATTCGTTCTAAGATGAAAGTGCGGTTGCCCAAGACTGTGAAGGAGCTCTACATGTTGGTGGATAAGTGTGCTCGGATGGAGGAGGGAAGGAAGTTGCCCAGAGATGAAGATTGCATTGTTGATTCAAAGGATGATGATGAATCAACTAGTCAGAAGAAGAGCAAGAAGTGTAGTAAGAAGTGGAGGGACAAGGCAGTAATGACCGTTGAAGGATCAAGAACGCCTAGTACTGGCAAGAAGGCCAAAGCCGAGGCCCACGACAAGGAAGCTGCCATGTGCGCTGATTGCCGAGAAGCCGTTGCTGCCGAGAAGGCCGGGAAAGGTGATGGGTCGTATTGCAAGATTCATCGGACTAAGGGCCATGACCTTCAAGAGTGTTATCAGGTTGAGCAGCTTGTCAAGAGATAAAGAGCAGAGTATGAGAAGCGTGATAAGGAAAAGGGTCAGAATGTTACTGGCGGTAAGGGCCGGGGTGGTAAAGTAAATCGCCCTAGCAAACCCTTTTGAAACCAAAGAAAACCTAACCAAGCTACCAGACAGATTCCCTTCTCCCTCGTCTACGGGGCAGAAGCAGTTACCCCCATGGAACTCATTTACGGGTTGCCTTGAGTGCTTGCCTACGATGAAGTAGTGCAAGATCAGCATCGACGTGACGACTCTGTGCTACTCGAGGAGAACCGTTCCTGGGCTGCTATGCGTGTTGCACGCTATCAGCAAGCCCTATGTCGCTATCATAGCTGTAGGGTTCATGACCGGTGTTTTGAGGAAGGTGACCTTGTCCTTAGGCGCGTGTAATACGCCAAGGGTACACTACAAAAATATACACTTCCGTGATGATACGTGTTTGTCACAGTAGGTCGCATTTTTTGTCATGCATGTACATCCATGACGATTTTATGACAGAATCAAGATAGTCATACCTGTGCTGTCGTAGAAGTGTTCCATGACATTACCAAAATTATCATCACGGAAGTGTCCACTTCCATGACGATAAATCGCGCGTCACAGAAGTGCTTCCGTCAAGGGTGACCGACATGTGGCATCCATCGTAAGGGAACACCGTTAAGCTATCGGGTCGGGTTTTGGATCCGATAACCCGTTAACAACCCCGACTAATGGGGATTTTCCACGTGTAAAATCATCATTGGCTGGAGGAAACACGTGTCGGCTCACCGTTGGGACAGATGTCATCCGCTCATTGGACCGAAGGCGCCTATGATACGGCGACACATGGCACGGCCCAACAGAGGCCCATTCCTATGAAAAGGCCGGCCCGTTTGACTTGGTCAAAAGGTGGCGGCCCGGCCCACGGAAAGCCTGTTAACGGCCTGTTCGCATATAGCCCATTTACAGCCCGCTAACCCAGGGTCCATTATGCCCTATCCAAATTAGGCCCAGTAGCGTCATCTGGGCCGTCCAATATGATTCCAGCCCGTTTTAACTTCTGGCCCATGTGTGGCCCATGACTTCTTTCGGCCCATATGAGGCCCTTTGTAACTCTTGGCCCATTAACAGCCCGTGGTGAAACTGGCCTGTAATGAACAGTGTATCACTTTATACCCATTAACAAATTTAGCATTCGTTAATGGGTATAAAGTGATACACTGTTCATTACAGGCCAGTTTCCATTAACTCTTGGCCCATATGAGGCCCTTTGTAACTCTTGGCCCATTAACAGCCCGTGGTGAAACTGGCCTGTAATTTGGCCCATTAACTCTTGGCCCATTCGTTATTCCATTGGGCCGTTTCCGGCCCAAGTTATCTTTCGGCCTTCTCAGGGCCCATTGATTCTTGGGCTCATTTGCAGCATTCGGTTACATACGGCCCGTTACTGTCATTTTCTGCTTGTGGGCCAAATTCAGCCCGTCGTTACAGTCGGCCCATTTGCGGATCGTTAATACGTTGGGCCGTTTTCATGTCAAAAAAACCCGTTGGGCTGTTTTCATAGAGTTATCAAATACGGCCTATTAACGGCCCGTTATGGTCCACAAATAGTATGGCCCATGATTGGCGAAATGATGATACGCCCCGTAGAAGGCCCATGGATCCTACGGCCCGTATGAGGCCCATGGATAGTATGGCCCGTAGAAGGCCCATGGATCGTACGACCCGTAGAAGGCCCATGGACCCTACGGCCCGTATAGAAGGCCGATGGATCCTACGGCCCGTATAGAAGGCCAATGGATCCTATGGCCGAAAGAAGGCCCATGGATCATACGGCCTGCAGGAGGCCCATGGTTACAACAGTCCATGTGTTGCCATGATTATTTTGGTCTAGTTACCAAAAATAGGCTACTGTGGCCACTAGAAAAACACAGAAAAAGAACTGCAGTGACTACAAGGAAACAACTAAACAAGACAATAAGGAAATAAATAAGCAAGCAATTAACGCTAGTCTATTACCGCTATTACACATATTACATCCACTGGGCATCAAAGTTCGCCACTAGTGCAAATATAGGGAACAAAGCAGCACATTACATACACTGGCCGTCAAAATTGGCCACCAGTGCAAATAAACGCGGCAATAAAACAAGAGCCTAACTGAAACAACTTCAGAAGAGCTCAAGAAACTTTATCCTAGGTATCCACCATGCTAGCATTAAGCTTAGCAAGCTGATTAGCTTTGTCCTGTTTGGCGCTAAAATCCTCCAACGCTTGCTGTTGCACCAGAAAGTATGCATCTGAATGCTCCAGGGACTTCCGCAGTCCTTCCGCTTCTTGTCGCAACACAGCTGATCGATGGCTTTCAGCTTGTAGTTGAGACTCAAGAAACCGAACTGATTCAGACAGTGAGTTTGAATAGCTTGTGCAAGCAGTAGTGGCCAGTAACTCGAACACTAAACCAAGACAGGACTTTGGGGTTGTCTCGCTGTCTTCAAGATAGTCTTCCTTAGCTATTTTATCAGCTTTGTTGGAGACCAACAAGGATGTGTCACTATCCTGAACCTTATCTGCATTACTTCCTTTACCATTGCTTAATAAGGCACTCTTCCCCAATATTCTATCAACATTCTAAAAGAAGAAACAAGCAGACACATAACAAATTTAGCATGTACTAGTATATGAAACTCATTTCAGTGAACCAGTTCATTAGTAAGGTGGACAGGATTAAACTACCAAGTCTTCTATTGCCAAGTACTAGTACATAATAAAAGCATCAAAGAAACATATATCTATGTCCTATGGTCACTGCATTGTCTTGCCAAATCAAAATAGAGACACGGTTCAAATCATATCAGTTCAAGACAAAGCAGCAGTGAAAGAATACAGTGTGTGGGAAACTACACGACACAACAAGATTTCAGATGGGTACCACGGGTCTACATGTATAACAACACTATTGGCTCTGTTGTGATGCTAGTAATGTGCATGATACGAAAGTCAATTGTATACACAATTGAAATTGAAATCAACAGAGCTATTGATAACAGCAAACCTGTTAAAGAAACATGCGTGAACATACCTGTTGTGCCATTGGAGTTTTGATTGGATCCTCCAATTTAGGGAGAGCTCTATCGGAGACGACCAAATGATGTGTCCCTATGTTGCACTCCTAGGGAGCAAGGGAAGGAGCTGCTGGCAGACATACACGGTGGAGACTGTGGGCATCACTCGTCGTCACGGACCCTCATTGGCAAGGCATTCCGCAGCGGGTTCTATTGGCCCACGCACTCAATGACGCCATGGAACTGGTGAAAGCTTGCGAGGTCTGCTAATTCCATGCCAAGCAGATCCATCAGCCGGCGGGAGGTCTGTAGACTATACCCCTCTCATGGCCATTTGCAGTCTGGGGGCTGGATATCCTAGGCCTGTTCCCTCGGGCGTCGGGAGGCTATCGCTACCTCTACATCGCCGTGGACAAATTCACCAAGTGGGCTGAGGTGGAAGCTGTCCGCACCATCCCCGCAGGTTCCGCGGTCAAGTTCATCAAGGGCATCGTGAGCCGGCTCGGGGTGCCGAACCGCATCATCACCGACAACGGTTCGTAGTTCACCAGTAACCTCTTCAAAACATATTGTGCTAACCTTGGAACGCAGATATGCTACGCTTCGGTAGCACACCCGCGAAGCAACGGTCAGGCCGAGTGAGCCAACGCAGAGCTCCTGAGGGGCCTCAAAACCAGGACCTTCAAGAAGAAGCTGGAAGCCTGTGGCAGGGGCTGGTACGATGAGCTTCAGTCAGTACCGTGGTCCATCCGCACGACCGCGACCAAGCCGACCGGTGAGACCCCATTCTTCCTGGTTTATGGAGCTGAAGCCGTTCTCCCTCATGAGGTCAGACGTCGTTCCACACGGGTCCTGGCGTTCCACGAGGCGCAGTAGGACGCCATGCGGGGTTTGGATCTCGTGCTGGGGGAGGAGCATCATCGAGAGGCCGCGCTACGAGCAGCAAGGTACCAACAAGCACTGCGGCGATACCACTGCCGCAACATCCGCCCAAGGACTCTTGAGGTAGGGGACCTCGTGCTCAGACGGGTTCTCTCCAGGGAGGGACTGCATAAGCTCTCTCCCATGTGGGAGGGCCCGTTCAAGGTTGTTCATGTTTCCAGGCCCGGCTCCGCGCGCTTGGAGACCCAGGAGTTGGTGCCCGTCCAGAACGCGTGGAACATTCAACATCTCCGAAGGTTTTACCCCTAAAAAAGGCCCGGTGCCTGTGAAGAAGGCGAATGCCTGTGAAGTTGTTGCGTTTTGGAAAAAAGGCCCGGTGCCTGTGAAGAAGGCGAATGCCCGTGAAGTTGTTGTGTTTTGGAAAAGACCCGGTGCCTGTGAAGAAGGTGAATGCCTGTGAAGTTGTTGCGTTTTGGAAAAGGCCCAGTGCCTGTGAAGAAGGCAAATGCCTGTGAAGTTGTTGTGTTTTGGAAAAGGCCCGGTGCCTGTGAAGAAGGCGAATGCCTGTGAAGTTGTTGCGTTTTGGAAAAGGCCCGGTGCCTGTGAAGAAGGCAAACGCCTGTGAAGCTCGCCGCCCGTGACACTCTCACGTAATAATGAGTGGGGCTGTACACGCCCCGGAGTCTCCGGAGTGTCGCCCTCGGGCCTTGGGGGCTCTCGCCCACGCCCAGTGGCAGCACTTAGCTCCGTGCTGGTGAGAAGACGTCGAAGACTAGATTAGGTGCTGGACGCGGCTTCTTTCATTTGCTTTCTGCAGTTGGCTTGTTCGTTTCTATTTGAAGTTTTACTGAAGTTGTTACTATTTTGAGCTCACGACCCTTCGTCCATTTCACTTATTCGATTCGTTTTCTTTCGCGTAAAGTCTCACGAGGGAGGAACTTGGGCACCCTCGCGAGTGTTTTCTGCCCCGGTGGTTTGGAACTCCCCTATCCGAGCCCGCTGCGAGAGCGCCCCTCCCAGTCCGTGCCCCACGGGCATCGCGACGCGATCATACAATTTAGGTTGGTTGTCCCTGCTACCAGGGCCGGAGGCTACCCCAACTGAGTAACCCCTGCAGGACACAAGGCGCACGACGAGGCCCTTGCCTCGGGAGGCGAGGACCACGACGAGCAACCCCCCCCCCCAAGTTAAGTGATTTCCACGCATAAACACGAGGACGAAAGCAGAGCACAGAAATAGTAGAAACAACGCGCCAATTAAACACCAACAGTTCGATACGCCCCCTTGAGGCACCAGACTACATTCTTTTTGCGCAGGAAAGAAGGAAAAGCAAAATGGGCACAACTTGCCCGGCATCAACTCTTGGCAGGGACTCGTGCTGCCTTTGGAGCTCAGCTGGATTCTGCCTCCTGCTTCACCGAGGCATGGTGCCGGGTCGACCCGACGCCCTCTCCTAGGCGAGCGCGATGACGAGGGGGCTGGTCGCGACCACCACTGGAGGAGCTACCGTCCGATGGGGAGTCACCGAAGCTTGGCGAGCCTTGGGCGCCGCTGCCCGCGCACCTCACACCACCTTCATCCCGATTGACGCCGGGCTGGGCGCACGGCCGCGGTCATCGTCTTTGGGGCAGCATCCGGTGCGACGACCATCTTGCCCGAACACCCTCACGTAGAGGGTGGCATTGCCGTCGAACTTAAAGTGCAGAGTGCACCATCGGCTCAGGCCGGGCGTGCGGGCAAACATTTGCCAGACGCGGGTCAGAGCCGCCTCCCCGGCGGTGGAGACCTCCAGAGTAGCCCAGGAGGCCCTGCTGCAGCAACCATCATCCTGAAGCCAAAGGCCGCCCAGGGCGCCAGCCAGAAGTTCTCCTACAAAGAAGCGGGGGAGCGGAAGCCAGGTGCCGGTCGAGTCCGCCGACCACACGACGAACTCCGGCAGCACCTCCACTAAGCGAAAACATGGCCTTGGGGGTCGCGCAGCCCCGGCGTACCTCTCGTTGGAAGCCGAGCGCTCATCGCCGCTCAGAAGGGGGCTTCCACGGCCACCGGAGGTCGCAACAAGGGTCGTAGGGTGCTTGCGAGGGCGGCCCCTTCCGCGCTTGGCCGGCGGAGAGCTAGGTCCTTCCCGGCGAGCCTTCCTTTCTCCGCGGCCGAAAACCTCTTCGGCGGGGCCATGGGATGACTAGGGGCCAAGAAGAAGAAAGGAAGTAGCAGGAAGAGATGGACTGGAGGGGGCTCGCGCCGTTCCGTACATATAGTCGGAGGAGGCCAACCGCCGGCCTCCACAATCACAGGTAATCATGACTCGTTTAACATGCAGGGACTTGTCAAGTCGCGCATTTACCGAGGTGACATGGGGGGGGGGGCAATGACGCCCACGTCCAATCAACCGCCACGCGGCGCCCAAGGCCACAGGTTGTTGGGGCCCGCGGTGCTTCACACTTGCCCCTTCGCTTCTCTGCTAAGCCAAGTCCAGGCGCGTCTTGGGCCAGGGGGCTACTGTCGGTGTTCTGGGAATGGGGGTACCCAGACTTGCCTGCCTGCGGCCTGCAGCATGGCTCAAGGAGTGGCCCAGTACGGCCCATCTTCATCAACACAAGCTCAAGACCCTCGCGAGGGGCCAAGCCTCGCGGGGCGGACGACAAGAAGCTTCCTCAGGCACGGCCTCATCAGGCTAGCTCGCGAGGAGGCAGAGAGATCAAGGCGGGGTACCTCACGAGGTGCCCATGACGCAAACCATGACGACAAGCCAGGCGGGTGCCAGGCGGGCACCAGCCTGCGCAGAGTCCTTGTTTCCTCTTTGGTGCAAAGGGAGCAAGCGCAGACAAGAGTATCAAGCAAAGGCAACCATTTCAGTGCAACAAGACCAAGACCAGCAGAACGGCAGGATGGAGGTCATCGTGGAGCCCAAACCGGTGTCACCGCTAGGGTCTTTAGGAAGCGAGGACCGACTTTAGTCAGGATAAGTGTACTAGATGTTCCCCTTCAAAATGGCCAATTGTTGGCGCCCTTCCCGCTCAATATTTGGGAAGAGGACCAGGGCCTTGCTCTATAAATAGGACTAGCCACTCTCAAGGCAAGGGAAATTGGAACCTTAGCCAACACCAACACCACCACCACCACAAGAACTCCTCCCCTCGCGAGGCAGTTCTTCCTTGTATGGTCCATCATCAGCCCCTGAGGCAATCCACCACACCACAAACTAGAGTAGGGTATTACACCACAATGGTGGCCCGAACTAGTATAAACCTCGTGTCCCTTGTGTTGTTCTTCGTGTAGTTTAGATCCTTGCGAGGCGACGAGACATAGGTAGGCAGGAGGTGTGATCTCCGCGTGCACCCCAGAGTTCGAACCTAGAGGGTCTGCCGGAACCCGAAATCCGACAGTGAACTGCACAAATCACTTTTTACTTAAGAGTGTTTTGTGCAGTTGTACTAAAACGTCACACGGGCAACGTCTCTACATTTCAGTGCGACTGCACAAAGGGAGATTGGTTTTGCTCTATCCTCCTCATCCAACTCCGATCCTAATCTTCTCCAACTAGTTAGTCTTAAGAGAGACTGCAAAGGTGACCGGCTTCTATTTGTGTGTTTATTGTTTCATCAACAACCCTCTATTATCGTAATCACACTTAATATCTTTGGAACAGGGACGCTCAACTCTATTTTAGTGGAACTGCACAAAATGATCGGAATGTTGCATGCTCCAGACAGCTACTTTTTTTTCCCAACATGCCTTGTTGATTTAGACAGAGCTGGGGGACGTTGCTGCCAATGAAAGCATGGATCAATTTTAATTTAACTCCTTCTCACAACTCTGTCTTCAGTTGTGATCAAATTATTAGCTCTGATCTACTAATAATTGACATGCATTAGCAAGGAAGTTAGTTTTTTATTGTTTCCGAAAGAGCATCGATGGCAAGACATGCGAAACAAAAGCTGAAAGCTCACACCATTGTACAATTTCCTGTCACTGGAAAATTATTTGTATAGTACGTCAATTATGTAAACAAATGATGGAAGCTTGATAGCATTGCTAGAAGCCTCTTCATCATCCGGGTCCATGTGCCATGCACAAAATTATACTCCTTCGTTCGTAAATATTTATCTTTTTACAAATTTCAAATGGGCATATTTTAGAGTGTAGATTCACTCATTTTGCTTCGTATGTGTACTCCCTCCGTTCCTAAATATTCTATTCGTCTTTCTAGAGATTTCAACAAGTGACTACATACGAAGCAAAATGAGTGAATCTACACTCTAAAATAAGTCTATATACATCCGTATGTGCCAGTCCATTTGAAATCTCTAAAAAGACAAATATTTTAGTAGTCACTCGTTGAAATCTCTAGAAATACAAATACTCTGGAGTATATTTAAGAACCGAGGGGGTAGTGCACAACCACATGGGAGACTCAGCATGGTCGTTGTGCCGCATTAATAGCGAGTACTACCTCCGTCCTGGTTTATTGGTCCCCATTGTATTTTGTGCCAAATTTTGATCATAGATTTAACTAATAAAATGTTCATGCATGTCATAAAAAATTATATCTTTGAAAACTATGTTCAAATACAAATTCAACTGTATAATTTTTCTTGACATGCATTAACATTTTGTTAGTTAAATCTTTGGTCAAAATTTGGCACAAAATACAAAAGGGACCAATAAACCAGGACCGAGGTAGTAATGAGCAGTCAAATCATAAGCCCCACCTATCCCACTCTAAGTTGCTCGGAAGAAGCAACCATCAATACGCTCTTCTTTGAATCCGCTCATACTACTCCATCTGTCATTGTTTATACATCGCACTTCAGAAAAAAGAAAAAAAATCTGTGGGACCAAGGCGACTAGCGATCAGCCTGAAAGATAGCATTGGTAGTTATAGCACGGTGTTTATCACTAGAGGGAATAATGCGTACACACATGCATGCAGTGCTTCCACCCCTTGTACACACATGCATGCACTTACTCCACTCCGTAGTAGTACAGTACATGGAGAAAAAATTGTGGACTTGATTGCGGTTACCACGCCCTAATTAATTGAGCATTAAGCCAAACGCGTCTAAAGTCTCTCTGGTGGTGGAAATGCATTGAGAGAAATGCATCATAATGAAGCGCGCCCTGTAAACTGTGACGGCAGGAGTAGTAGTATGAAGGTGCACAACCAAGTAAGCATATGGCTAGTCGGTCAACGTACCTCCTCTTGGCATATCACTGACATGTGGGACAAGAGTGTGAGCAAACCGATCTCAATTGACGGCAAAGAGCCAACCCGTTGTTCCTTGAGAGAGATGAGGAGCAAGAACACACAGACGGGCTCGCATGGAGGCCAAGATATATTCGAGCATGGTTGGTTGATCGATATCATTCATTACATGTTGGGCTGCCGTTTTCCGCCCTTCACCGGAATAAACGTGTACTTTATCAGAGATAAAAAAAGTAAGAGTACAGATGCTCCACCATGCGGTTCTAGTAGTAGTACTACTCGTACTACTACGCTTGGCTCTTCGCCTCTTCGTGAATTCGAACAATGATGGTACTCCGCATGTTGGGTACTACAGTGTATGCCTCTGACAATCTGACACCGAATGGACTGATGCATGTCCACCGAAGGTAGGTTGCATTAGTCAAAAGGCGTAAGCGAGCTTCACCTTGTCCTGCAAGCTTCTCCTCATTCTGCGAGTTGAAGGGACACATCAAAAAGTAGTGCTAGTCCATACTCCCTCCTTTCCGGTTAATATGGCTTAATCTTTTTGCGGGTAAATGAGAGAGCTTTATTCATATATAAGCATTCTTAGGACGATCAGCCAAGACACTGGTCACTAGGAAGCGAGGTACCCCGCAAAAACAGAAGTAGGAAGCGAGGTGTTTCATCAAGCCAGCTCTCGGCCACATTCAAAGTGCAGCAAGCACGGTTCGCACGAAGATGCACCGCAAGGTTTGCTGACTTGTTTACATGCTGAATAACACAAAAAGAGGAAATATTACCGAGTGCTACTATTTGTAACAGGATATGAGCCAGAATTAAGCGATAATTGTGGTGAGTGTTCCATGCAATCAACTTCCATTATCACATGCGAGAACCCTCGAAGAGAACCAAATGTGTTGAAGATTGCTTTATTACATTTTAAAATTATAATAAGAGTGCAGACGCTCCTCCATCCGGTTCCTAGTACTAGTATAGTACATACCTTTATAGACTATAGTAGTAGTACTAGTACTACTAGTAAACTTTGCGCTTAGCTGTTCGCCTATTTGGGAAGTCGAACAATAATAGCACTAGCAGTATAGTGTATGCTTCTGGCAATCTGACACCGAATTAACTGTTGCACGTCCACCGCCTGAGCGCGGGAGAGCTTGCATTAGTCAAAAGTTTCTCCTTGCCCCGCGATCCACCGCGCGCAAGCTTCTCCTGTCCTGCAACCTTCTCCTCGTTCGGCAAGTTGATGGGACACAACAGAGTAATGCTAGTCCATACTGCGTCCTCTCCGGTTAATATGGCTTAATTTCAAACGAGATAAATACACTGTTTGTCACTGTATATTTGTAAAAATACGGTCAGTGGACTTCATAATACGCTCATTGCGTGCAATATATATATTCCAGTGTTTATACGGTCACTAGCTCACCCTGACTGAGTATGTGTGTGCATGCACGTGTAGGTTGAGCACTTGAGCGTGACCGTGTGTGTTTCGTTGTGTGCTCGGACATGCATGCATTAGGGCGTCGTGCGCGTTTTTGCGTCCATGTGTACGTGTGACTGTTGCATACTGCTATGTCTTGAGCTTGCGTTGGTTTTCCTTGAAGAGGAAAGGGTGATGCAGCAGAGTAGCGTAAGTATTTCCCTCAGTTTTTGAGAACCAAGGTATCAATCCAGTAGGAGGCTCATCAAAAGTCCCACGCACCTACACAAACAAACCAAGAACTCACACCAACGCAATAAAGGGGTTGTCAATCCCTTCACGGCCACTTGCGAAAGTGAGATCTGATAGAGATAGTATGATAATATAAATATATTTTTGGTATTTTATAATATAGATGCAAAAAAGAAAAGATGCAAATAAAAGTAGATTGGATGCAAATATGATAAGAGATAGACCCGGGGGCCATAGGTTTCACTAGAGGCTTCTCTCGAGATAGCATAAGTATTACGGTGGGTGAACAAATTACTGTCGAGCAATTGATAGAAAAGCGAATAATTATGAGATTATCTAGGCATGATCATGTATATAGGCATCACGTCCGTGACGAGTAGACCGACTCCTGCCTGCATCTAGTACTATTACTCCACACATCGACCGACTCCTGCCTGCATCTAGAGTATTAAGTTCACAAAGAACAGAGTAACACATTAAGCAAGATGACATGATGTAGACGGATAAACTCAAGAAATATGATATAAACCCCATCTTGTTATCCTCGATGGCAACAATACAATACGTGCCTTGCGACCCTTTCTGTCACTGGGTAAGGACACCACAAGATTGAACCCAAAGCTAAGCACTTCTCCCATGGCAAGAAAGATCAATCTAGCAGGCCAAACCAAACCGATAATTCGAAGAGACTTGCAAATATAACTCAATCATACATAAAAGAATTCAGAGAAGATTCAAATATTATTCACAGATAAACTTGATCATAAACCCACAATTCATCGGATCTCGACAAACACACCACAAAAAGAGATTACATCGAATAGATCTCCACAAGAGAGGGGGAGAACATTGTATTGAGATCCAAAAAGAGAGAAGAAGCCATCTAGCTAATAACTATGGACCCGAAGGTCTATGGTAAACTACTCACAACTCATCGGAAGGGCTATGGTGTTGATGTAGAAGCCCTCCATGGTCGATTCCCCCTCCGACAGAGTGCCAGCGAAGGCTCCAAGATGAGATGTTGCAGATACAGAAGGTTACGACGGTGGAAATTGTGTTTCGGGTGCTCCCTGGATGTTTTCGGGGTACGTAGGCTTATATAGGAGGAAGAACTACGTTGGTGGACGCTCAAGGGGCCCACGAGACAGGGGGGGCGCGCCCTATAGGGGGGGCGCCCTCCTATCTTGTGGAAGCTTCGGCTGCTTCTTGACTTGCACTCCAAGTCCTCTGGATCACGTTCGTTCCAAAAATCACGCTCCCGAAGGTTTCATTCCGTTTGGACTCCGTTTGATATTCCTTTTCTTTGAAATACTGAAATAGGCAAAAAAAACAGCAATATGGGCTGGGCCTCTGGTTAGTAGGTTAGTCCCAAAAATGATATAAATGTGTAAAATAAAGCCCATAAACATCCAAAAGGGGTAATATAATAGCATGGAACAATCAAAAATTGTTGATACGTTGGAGACGTATCAAGCATCCCCAAGCTTAATTCCTGCTCGTCCTTGAGTAGGTAAATGACAAAAACAGAAATTTTGATGTGAAATGCTACCTAGCATAATTCTCAATGTAATTTTCTTTATTGTGGCATGAATGTTCAGATCCAAATGATTCAAAATAAAAGCTCATATTGATAAAAGAAATAGTAATACTTCAAGCATACTAATCAAAGTAATCATGTCTTCTCAAAATAACATTGCAAAAGAAAGTTCATCCCTACAAAATCATATAGTTAGGCTATGCTTCATTTTCGTCACACAAAGATGTTCCCAACTTCTATACCCCGATGACAAGCCAAGCCATTGTTTCATACTTAAATAATCTCAAACTTTTTCAACTTTCACGCAATACATGAGCGTGAGCCATGGATATAACACTATGGGTGGAATAGAATATGATGATGGGGATTGTGTGGAGAAGACAACAAAAAAGAGAAAGTCTCACATTGACGAGGATAATCAACGGGCTATGGAGATGCCCATCAATTGATGTCAACATGAGGAGTAGGGATTGCCATGCAACGGATGCACTAGAGCTATAAATGAATGCTCAACAAAAGAAAACTAGTGGGTGTGCATCCAACTAGCTTGCTCACGAAGACCTAGGGCATTTTAGGAAGCCCATCGTAGGAATATACAAGCCAATTTCTATAATGAAAAATTCCCACTAGTATGAAAAAGACAACCTATGAGACTCACTATATGAAAAACATGGTGCTACTTTGAAGCACAATATATGAGACTCACTACATGAAGAACAAGGTGCTACTTTGAAGCACAAGTGTGGAAAAAGAGATAGTAACATTGCCCTTTTTATTTATTTATTTTTATTTCTTTTTTCTTTTTCTTTTTTTTTCTTTGGCCTTTTTTTTCTTTTGGCCTTTCTTTTTTCTTCTTTTCTTTTCTTTTTGGGAAATGCTCTAATAATGATGATCATCACACTTTCATTGATTACAACATATGAATTACAACTCGAAACTAGAACAAGATATGACTCTATATGAATGCCTCCGGCGGTGTACCGGGATGGTGCAATGAATCAAGAGTGACATGTATAAAAAATAATGCATGGTGGCTTTGCCACAAATACGATGTCAACTACATGATCATACAATGGCAATATGACAAAAGTAAAGTATGTCATGATGATGATGAACGGAACAGTGGAAAGTTGCATGGCAATATATCTCGGAATGGCTATGGAAATGCCATAATAGGTAGGTATGGTGGCTTTTTTGAGGAATATATAAGGAGGTTTATGTGTGATAGAGCATATCGTACCACGGGGTTTGGATGCACCGGCGAAGTTTGCACCAACTTTCAAGGTGAGAAAGGGCAATGCATGGTACCGAAGAGGCTAGCAATGGTGAAAAGGTAAAAGTGCATATAATCCATGGACTCAACATTAGTCAAAAGAACTCATATACTTATTGCAAAAATTTAGAGTCATCAAAAATCAAGCACTATGTGCATGCTCCTAGGGGGATAGATTGGTAGGAAAAGACCATCGCTCGTCCCCGACCGCCACTCATAAGGATGCACAAGCCAGGTACACTCCATGCTTCAAATTTGTTACACAACTTTAACCATACGTGCATGCTATGGGACTTGCTAACTTCAACACAAGCATTCTTTAAATTCATAATCACCCAACTAGCATGACTTTAATATCACTACCTCCATATCTCAAAACAATTATCAAGTATCAAATTGATCATAGCATCCAATTCACTTCCTATGATAGTTTTTATTATACCCAACTTGGATGCTCATCATTCTAGGACCAATTTATAACCATAGCAAATACCATGATGTTCTAAAAGACTCTCAAAAAGATATAAGTGAAGCATGAGAGACTATCAATTTCTATAAAATCAAGCCACCGCCGTGCTCTAAAAGATATAAGTGAAGCACTAGAGCAAAAACTATCAAGCTCAAAAAGATATAAGTGAAGCACATAGAGTATTCTAGCAAATTCTAATAAAATAGGCTTCTCCCAAAAGGTGTGTACAGCAAGGATGATTGTGGTAAACTAAAAAGAAAAGACTAATATAATACATTATGCTCCAAGCAAAACACATGTCATGTGGCGAATAAAAATATAGCTCCAAGTAAAGTTACCAATGAACGAAGACGAAAGAGGGGATGCCTTCCCGGGGCATCCCCAAGCTTAGGATTTTGGCTATCCTTGAATATATTGGGGTGCCTTGGGCATCCACAATCTTAGGATCTTGCCACTCCTTATTCCATAGTCCATAAAAGCTTTACCCAAAACTTGAATTTCACAACACAAAACTCAACAGGAAATCTTATAAGCTCCATTAGTGAAAGAAAACAAAACCACCACATAAGGTACTGTAATGAACTTATTCTTTATTTATTTTGGTGTTAAAACTACTGTATTCCAACTTCTATATGGTTTATAAACTATTTTACTAGCAAATAGATGCATCAAAATAAGCAAACAACACACGAAAAACAGAATCTGTCAAAAACAGAACAGTCTGTAGCAATCTATAACTAATGCAAACTTCTGGAACTCTAAAAATCCTACCAAAATAGGAAGTACTGGACAATTTGTTTATTGATCAGAAGAAAAAAGAATCAATGCACAAGCACGTTTCTGTGATTTATTGAATTTTTTCTCGTGAGCGCAAAGTTTCTATTTTTCAGCAGAATCAAATCAACTACCATCATAGTTCATCCTATAGGTTTTACTTGGCACAAACACTAATTAAAAGATAAAAACACATCTAAACATAATGTAGATCCAAGAATTATTACAAAACATGAACAAAAACAAAGAACACAAAGAAAATTTGGTTGCCTCCCAACTAGCGCTATCGTTTAACGCCCCTAACTAGGCATAAAAGCGACGATAGATCTAAGTAGTGCCATCTTTGGCACTTGATTCATAAGTAGCCCGTATGATAGATTCATAAGGTAATTTGACTTTCTTTCTTGGAAAGTGCTCCATGCCTTTCTTTAATGGAAATTGGAATCTAATATTCCCTTCCTTCATATCAATAATTGCGCCAATCGTTCTAAGGAAAGGTCTACCAAGAATAATAGGGCAAGAAAGATTGCAATCTATATCAAGAACGATAAAATCTATGTGCACCAAATTTCTATTTGCGACAATGAGAACATCATTGATCCTTCCCATTGGCTTTGTAATGGTGGAATCCACAAGGTGCAAATTTAAAGAGTAATCATCAAGATCATGGAAACCTAGAATATCACATAAAGTTTTCGGAATCGTGGAAACACTAGCACCCAAATCACACAAAGCAAAACACTCAGGATCTTTAATTCTAATCTTTATAGTAGGTTCCCACTCATCATTAAGTTTTCTAGGTATAAAAACTTCCAAATTAAGTTTTTCATCATAAGATTGCAACAAGGCATCAACGATATGTTTGGTAAAAGCTTTATTTTGACTATAAGCATAAGGAGAATTAACAACGGATTGCAACAAGGAAATACAACCTTCTAAAGAACAATTATCATAATCAAATTCCTTGAAATCCGAGATAGTGGGTTCAATGCTATTTAAAGTCATGACCTGTCCAATCCCACTTTTACCAAATTTAGCATCAAGATCTAAAAACTCCGAATTTTTGGGATGCCTTCTAGGTAAAGTTGACTCATCATCAGTCCCATAATTATCAAGATTCATATTGAAAAACATGGATCTAATAGGAGACACATCAATAACTTTAAGATCTTCATCATTATTTTCATGGAAACTAGAAGAACACGCTTTTATAAAGCTATCTTTTTTAGCACGCAATCTAGCGGTTATTTCCTTACACTCATCAATGGAAATTCTCATTACTTTGAGAGACTCATTGATATCATGATGAGGAGAAGAAGATCTAATTTTAAGAGAATCAACATCAAGCAAAAATCTATCAACTTCCTAGCCAAATCATCAACTTTGAGCAATTTTTCTTCAAGCAAAGCATTAAAATTCTTTTGAGAAATCATAAACTCTTTCACACTATTCTCAAAATCAGAGGGAATCTTATTAAAATTACCATAAGAATTATTGTAGGAATTTCCATAATTATTAGAGGAATTACTAGGTAACGGTCTAGCATTAAAGTTTCCTCTATAAGCATTGTTTCCAAAACTATTCCTACCAACAAAATTCACATCCATAGATTCATTATTATTCTCAATCAAAGTAGACAAAGGCATATCATTGGGATCAAGAGGAGTATTTTTAGTAGCAAACAACTTCATAAGTTCATCCATCTTTCCACTCAAATGCACCTTTTTACTAGAAGATCTTTCGGTGTGCCATTGAGAATAATTAGCCATAATATTATCAAGAAGTTCTGTAGCATCTCCTAACGTGATTTCCATAAATGTGCCTCCCGCGGCCGAATCTAAGAGATTTCTAGAAGCAAAGTTCAAACGTGCATAAAATTTTTGTATGATCATCCATAAATTTAAACCATGAGTAGGGCAATTGCGAATCATCAATTTCATTCTTTCCCAAGATTGGGCAACATGCTCATGATCAAGTTGTTTAAAATTCATAATATCGTTCCTAAGAGTAATTATCTTAGCAGGAGGAAAATACTTAGAGATAAAAGCATCTTTGCACTTGTTCCAAGAATCAATACTATTTTTAGGCAAAGGCGAAAACCAAACTTCAGCACGATCTCTAAGTGAAAACGGAAATAACTTCAATTTAACAATATTTTTATCCGTATGTTTCTTCTTTTGCATATAACACAAATCAACAAAGATGTTTAGATGAGTAGCGGCATCTTCACTAGGAAGGCCGACGAATTGATCTTTCATAACAAGATTCAGCAAAACAACATTGATTTCACAAGACTCAACATCATTAAGAGGAGCAATTGGAGTACTAAGGAAATCATTATTATTGGTATTCAAGAAATCACACAATTTGGTATTATCTTGCGCCATGGCAACAAGTAATCCAACACACAAGCAAACAGAAAAAAGGCAAGCGAAAAGAAAGAGGAGGAGATTGGAAAGAGAGGGCAAATAAAACGGCAAGGGTGAAGTGGGGGAGAGTAAAACGAGAGGCAAATGGCAAATAATGTAAATGCGAGGGAGATGAGTTTGTGATGGGTACTTGGTATGTCTTGACTTCAGCGAAGACCTCCCCGGCAACGGCGCCAGAAATTCTTCTTGCTACGTCTTGAGCTTGCGTTGGTTTTCCTTGAAGAGGAAAGGGTGATGCAGCAGAGTAGCGTAAGTATTTCCCTCAGTTTTTGAGAACCAAGGTATCAATCCAGTAGGAGGCTCCTCAAAAGTCCGATGCACCTACACAAACAAACCAAGAACTCGCAACCAACACAATAAAGGGGTTGTCAATCCCTTCGCGGCCACTTGCAAAAGTGAGATCTGATAGAGATAGTATCATAAGATAAATATATTTTTGGTATTTTATAATATATATGCAAAAAAGTAAAGATGCCAATAAAAGTAGATTGGAAGCAAATATGATAAGAGATAGACCCGGGGGCCATAGGTTTCACTAGAGGCTTCTCTCGAGATAGCATAAGTATTACGGTGGGTGAACAAATTACTATCGAGCAATTGATAGAAAAGCGAATAATTATGAGATTATCCAGGCATGATCATGTATATAGGCATCACGTCTGTGACAAGTAGACCGACTCCTGCCTGCATCTACTACTATTACTCCACACATCGACCGACTCCTGCCTGCATCTAGAGTATTAAGTTCACAAAGAACAGAGTAACGCATTAAGCAAGATGACATGATGTAGAGGGATAAACTCAAGCAATATGATATAAACCCCATCTTGTTATCCTCGACGGCAACAATACAATACGTGCCTTGCAACCCTTTCCGTCACTGGGTAAGGACACCGCAAGATTGAACCCAAAGCTAAGCACTTCTCCCATGGCAAGAAAGATCAATCTAGTAGGCCAAACCAAACTGATAATTCAAAGAGACTTGCAAAGATAACTCAATCATACATAAAAGAATTCAGAGAAGATTCAAATATTATTCATAGATAAACTTTATCATAAACCCACAATTCATCGGATCTCGACAAACAAACCGCAAAAAGAGATTACATCAAATAGATCTCCACAAGAGAGGGGGAGAACATTGTATTGAGATCCAAAAAGAGAGAAGAAGCCATCTAGCTAATAACTATGGACCCGAAGGTCTATGGTAAACTACTCACAACTCATCGGAAGGGCTATGGTGTTGATGTAGAAGCCCTCCATGGTCGATTCCCCCTTCGGTAGAGTGCTGGCGAAGGCTCCAAGATGAGATCTCGTGGATAGAGAAGGTTACGGCGGTGGAAATTGTGTTTCGGGTGCTCCCTGTATGTTTTCGGGGTACGTAGGCTTATATAGGAGGAAGAAGTATGTCGGTGGACGCCCGAGGGGTCCACGAGACAGGGGGGCGCGCCCTATAGGGGGTGTGCCCTCCTATCTCATGGAAGCTTCGACTGCTTCTTGACTTGCACTCCAAGTCCTCTGGATCACGTTCGTTCCAAAAATCACGCTCCCGAAGGTTTCATTCCGTTTGGACTCCGTTTGATATTCCTTTTCTTCGAAATACTGAAATAGGCAAAAAAAAACAGCAATACAGGCTGGGCCTCCGGTTAGTAGGTTAGTCCCAAAAATGATATAAATGTGTAAAATAAAGCCCATAAACATCCAAAAGGGGTAATATAATCGCATGGAACAATCAAAAATAATAGATACGTTGGAGACGTATCACATACACGTAGGGGGAGTACCTGTAGGGGCCACTAAGGAGCAGTCAAATCACATAGTAAGTTAGTCGGAAGAAGCAACCATCTTTTCACTCTTGAATGACACGTACACAATATAAAATGGTTGATATGGAGAGAAAAAGAAAAACACTATATATACACTAGCAGGAGCCTAAGCTACAAGCCTGCTTTCTTAGGTTGCTCTCTTCACAAGCATAGAACAACGTGCCTGATCCCGTGGCTGGGGGAAGGGAACAATGTTCTGCGTAGACGCGTTCCACATCGGCAAGGGAGAAAACCCACAGTCGGTGCCTCCCAATCGGGGGTCGCCACGGTATGGGCCGATGCCGCGTCCCAACCGCCCTTCTAGCTCCAACGTCCCAGGTAGTCCATCTTCCTTTTGGTGCCGGCTTGCTCCACTGTGATAGCTCCATCTCCATGTCGATCTTTCTCTACTTCTACCGACTTCTACTTGTGCTGAGTTTATGTCTCATGAACTAGTGTGAGTACTATTATTCTAATCACACTTCTTCAATATCTTTGCCATCAGGGATGCTCAGGTCGATTTTAGTGGAACTGCATAAAAGCATCATATGATCCGAGGGTGCCAGCCATCTTTCCTTCGACAGGTTCTACCTGGCCAGGAAATTAAATCATGTTAAGGGTTTAGGGTTTAAGTCGTAGTGACCCCATCAGTAGTTTTTCTTACGTACATGCTCTCACAACTTTTTTTCTTTAGTTGTGAAGTAAATATTGGCTATGATCTGTGAATCATTGAGATGCATCAGCATGCGTGTTAGTTTTCCTTTGTATTTGATGGAATGTTATAACGGGGCAACCTTGGAATAGGAATGAAAATGGAGTGGAAAGTTTCCGTTTTTCTAGAGAAAAAATGGAAACGGAGAGAAACCAAGGTTTCCTTTTTTTGGATCGCGCCATCGAGCAAAACCAATGTTTAAATCACGTCTGTCGTGTTCGTGTCCCACCCTCCTCCACGGCTCGACCCCACACGGTCCCTCGGCATGCCACTCACCGCAAACCGAGTATACGATAACTTTCCCGCCTGCTTGTCGATGGATCGCGCCATGGAGTACTAGCACTACTGGAAGAGATTGACGAGTTGGGGGAGGACAGCTAGCTGTAGCACGGACTCCCAAGAACATTTTACATGCATGTTGTAGCCGGCTATTGCGACCTTTAAACGCGAAGCAGCCACGTGCACCCGGAAGCGGCGCGGGCAACGCTCTGTCGACCGGTGCGCCGCTTCAATGCCGGTGCCAGTGAGAGGCCGCGTCCGCTCTGGCCAGGCATGAATGCGGCACTGACCGTTTCGGGCAGGAAGCATGCGCGGGTGATGAAGAGGGTTCGGGTTGATCAGGACCGGCCGTGGCAGCGGTCTGGACGTCCGCAAACAAGAGATGCTGTACGTTAATATTGCTGCGTATATAATTAACAACGTAAATAATGTGCCAGTTGGACAAATATGATTGGAGATGGAGATGGAAATGGAATTTTACGTAAACACAGATATGCATGTCTATGTCTATGTGTGTGTGCGCGACGACTCTCGCGACCTGGAAGCGGGGGCATGTTTTTGATCAAGTTTTCTTTCTTGGTATGTTAATATTTGTGCGTATATAATGTAGCAACAAGAAACAAAAAAACTAGGACAAAAAAATAGACCACAAACAGAGTGGACATCAACTTAGATGTGACATAACTATGTCACATCTAGATGTGTCCTAAACAGACCCTTAAAAAATTGTCCGCCAGTTTTCGTTTATTTTTTCCGGGAACGCGCGTATTCTATTTAAAACCACTACTATGGAGAGATTTTTTTACTCCATTATAGCCTCTTGTTTGATAGAGTTTCTCGTGTCTTGCTCTCTCACCCTCTCCATATCAAAACAAGATGACAGTGTCCACTCTATCTCTCTCCTCACCGGTGGTCACAGATCTGGCCGAATCCCGTCCATTGCGGGAGGTGAGGAGGTGCAACGTTGATGTTGTTGCTGTCGGCGACGGAGGAAGTCGATGCGCACCATCCTCTCGGAGCCGGCGCTGGCGCGGACGAAGATCCTCCGCGCCCTTGTTCGTTGCCGTCATGTGGGCAGATCCGGCCCGCCCGCCTAAACGACATCTCGCCCACCTGAGGTATAACTTCTTGTACTGGTCCAGCTCCCCAGGTTGCTGCGTGAGGGTTTTCTTCTATGTGACTACTCCCCAGCTCCCCATGCATAGTAGCTAGGGTTCGTCGGCTGGTCCAACATCACCTACTGTACTATTATAGGGGAAATGCCACTCGAAAAGTTGTCCTGAGTTATGCCTCAGTGGAGGTATACGTGTTGTTTTGAAAAAAAGTACATGGTGGTTGTGTGGTCATTGTCCATATGGTGGTAGTACTATCACTCGTTAAATGAAGAAATGCTTTTTTCTCGGGTATCCTGGTTTAGTTCCCATCAAGATAATTATGATGCTTCTGTTTGTTGGTGTACTTTTCATTAATTCTTATTGACAATTGAGATGTCATTGCTAACCCTTTTTTATATTTTTGGAAACAGCGATGCATGTCTCCATACCCGGGCATGTCTTCCTCAATTTTAGTGGAACTGCACAAAATTGGATGGCCATTGTTGTTCCACCTCACTGTCCTCTGCCACGTGGTTCTTCCTTCCTCGAGATTGATTACTGAGAAGAAACAGACCACTGTGAGGATTTGTCGAACTTCATAGGTGCCTCACCCAAACTTGATGCCAAATGGATGATGCATCACCACGATGACCTATCGATGCTCATGGTTGCGCCTCATGGTTGCGTCGGCTGGTGAAGCTAATCGATTTTCAATGAAAAACAGGTTGTTTTCCATCAGTGTTCCTTGCTTGTTACACACAAAGATGATATCCTTCGTCAGTTCACCTTGGTTGCATTGGAGACGCAGTCGTCTTTCACGTTGGTGCAATTTTATCACACAATTGGCTATGAACCAAATGTTTCCTCGAAGAAGGATCGACGTTGGTACTAAGAGCATAAGTTTTGTATTGATTTCTAAGCCTTCTCACAACTTTGTCTCCAGCTCCCCTATAATTTTATTTGTCCAGTTATTAACTTTGATTTAAAAAATGGTGTGGACTAAAAACCCAGATGGACGTAGTAGCCCTCCATTTTTATTTACTCCGCATATTAGATTTGACTGAAGTCAAACTTTGTAATACTCTCAAACCTTTCCGATAATTGAAATTAAACTTCTTTATTTGTACACACTCTCACACGTTTCCGATAATTTGGCGCATGTGTGGTTGTTTACTTAAGGGAGGGTAGTGTACCACACGTGAAGGACAGGAAGTGCGACCAGGACGCGTGGGCGTGGATCGTTAGTTCATCGAAAGTAGTACTTGTTTTCTTCACTGTACATTAAATAAAGAGTTTTGTTTCGTACTTACACAATTTAAAATGATTGTTATGGAGAGAATAAGAAAACCACTCCACTATATATTAGTCGTATACACGAGAGTACTATATGGACGCAGCTTCATTGACTTAGTGCACCTGCCTTTGGGTTTATGACAGGTGGGCCCAAAATGTGGCTAGCTCACCTGTCATACAGCCAAAAGCAGGTGCAGTGAAGGCACCGGAGCTCAGTCCGTACTACAGTAGTACATATATAAGCTGGAGCCTCAGCGCTTGTTCTCTAGGGTTTGCACTCTCCACACTCTCGCCGCACTACATATATGTATACATGCTGGAGGCTCAACGTTCATTTTCTAGGGTTTGCTATATTCATAGTCTCTCACCCTCTCTTCACCAGATCTAAACAAGACTGCGTTGGCCTCTTGTCTCTCTCTCCCCCCTCACAACTGGTGAAGGAGGCGTCCGTATCCCATCGCACCGGGAAGGGGAGGAGGTGCAGCGTTTACTCTATCACCTTCGGCGAGGGAGGCAATCCACTGCCGGCTGCGCTGTTCTCTTTCACCCAGTGCTTGTGAGGGAGGGCCATTGACCCCTTCTTCCTCGCTGTCGTACGTAGTGTGGGCTGATCCGGCCTCTCGCCGCACGCCTTGCCACATCCCGACGACCCTATGGTATAAGTTTCTTTGAAACCGCCGTTCCTCTAGATGCATGTGGGCAGATCCGGCCTCCAGCCCACGTCCTAGATTCTTGCTCCCCGACGATCTGTAGTCGAATCTAGGTCTTGGTTCAAAGAGGAAAGAAGGGGGCGGTGGGCTGGAGCAAGAATCTAGGACGTGGTTCAATGAGGAAAGGAGGGGCGGAAAGTAGTATAGACTGGCTATCCAGCCGCTTTGTTGGTCGAAAAGGGGAAAAAGGGGGTAGCCCAGTACACACATCTGTAAGGAACCGATCTCTTTGTTGAAAAGAGAAAGAAACTGGGAAGTCGGGTAGTTTGTGCAGGACTAGATTTGCTACCCTCACATAGGAAAAAGGTTCAAAGAGAACAAATATGGGACCAACGCATATATGTTGCTTGGCTACATACTCTGCATCACCCATTTATACGTGTGGACGCACATGGTGCTGGCATGTCCCATACAGCTATTTTGCTGTTGTTAATCTAAGAATGCCACCGTAAAATTGAAGCAATGCCACTGTTAAAAGTAAATTACATTTTTTAACGAATGTTGTTTCAAGAGAATGTCTCTGTTAATATGAATCAATGCAACCGTTTTAGAAATGCTACTATCATACTTTGTTTTCCATCCAAGATAAGTTAGATGCTTCTTTCTGTCACCGTTTGTTTCATCCTCCTTTATCGACAAGTAATTGTTTCCTTTTTGCCTCTGTTAAAACAAGGGTATCGATTCAACTTGTTGCTATTTCGACATTTTGCTTCGCTACTCGAAACACTTATGTTTTAAGAGTGTTTTGTGCAGTTCAACTTGAATGTCACACCGGTGACTTTGCTTAATTTTGGTGGAACTGCACAAAAGGAGATCGGGATTTCTTTCCAATCTTCGTGGCGAGTTGTTTCAAATCTTGGTCTCATCCACATGATGTGCAGTGTGCTTTGAGATGTTGTGCTACTTGTTTTGGTACTGTTTTAAATAAATGCTGAATTGAAGCTATTGTATTGCTGTCTTTTCCCATTAAGTAGTGAACAAAAATGGGACCAACCCAGACATGATGCTTGTTGCTTTGTTACAAAAAATTCAGAATCACCCCCTTTATAAGCCAGTAATTGATGCCACTCTCAAAATTAACTACTGAATCTTATTTCAAAACTGCAACACTTGTTAGGGATTGGCGGGATTACCATTTTTGTGGAGCATGTTTCATCCTCCTTTATTAGCCAGTAATTGATTCCTTTTTTGCCTCTGTTTAAACAGGGATATCTATTCAACTTGTTGCTATTGCAACATTTTGCTTCGCTACGCGAAACACTTTGCTTGATTTCAGTGCAACTGCACAAAACGAGATTGGATTTCCTATTCGTGTTGGCAGATTCGTATTTTATCTTGTCCGTCTCATGAAAGGTCAGTACAGGCCTTCATCCACATGATTGTGCAGTGTGCTTTGAGATGTTGTGCTACTTGTATTGGTACTGTTTTAAATAAATGTTGAATTGAAGCTATTGTATTGATGTCTTTTCTCATTAAGTAGTGAACAAAAATGGGACCAACCCAGACATGATGCTTGTTGCTTTGTTACAACAAACTCTGCATCACCCCCTTTATAAGTAGATGGAAGCACATACTATTGTTGCGCCCACTCTCCCCTGGAACTGCTTATGCTTTTTGTTAATCTAATGCCGCTAGTAAAATTAAGCAATGCCACTCTTAGAATTAATTAACTACTGAATCTTAGTTCAACACTGCAACACTTGTTAGGAATGGTACTATCATGCTTTGTAGTTCTTTCTACATGTTTAACCAAGGTATTGTTAAGATAATGTCTCTATTAAAATGAATCAGCTGCATTGTTTTAGGAATGGTACTTTTCTGCTTTGTCGTTCCTTATACATGTTGAAACAAGGCATTGTTAAAATAATGTCTCAGTCAATATGAAGGAATCACACTGATGGAGAATTGCTACTCTCCTGCTTTGTTTCCCATTAAGATAAAGTAGATCAGTAGATGCTTTTCTTCTGGGAGTACAAGTCATCAACCGTTATTTCTCAGTAATTGTTTCCCTTATACCTATTGTTGCTTACAGGGATATCAAAATTAATGCTCGGTTTTATTCCGACTTCGATTTTAGTTGAACTGCACAAAAGGAGCCAATGTGTCCAAGGCAAACTGCTACGTTACTAGGTCCAGTTGGTCGTTCCACTTTGCAGAAAGAAGCAGTCACTGTTTGCGCTACATTATAGAAGGAATGACCGAGAAGCTTTACAGAGTATTATTAGACACTAGTGACATTACTAGTCTGAGAGCATTGGCAATTTAACAACACATGGAGTGCCCTAGGCAAAAAGTGCCCAAACAAGTACAAGAAGCTACGACAGGATTCCACGATCATAGGCATTACATATTTTGAATGGGAAAAGCTTGTCAACGTTTAATCATTGATGTTAGCAAGAAGACGTTAGTTTAATATATTGGAATTGGAAAACCTTGTCAAAATTTGCTCATTGATGTTAGCCAGAAGACATGCATTTGATATTTTTGAGTGGGACGCCCTTGCTGTGAGCAGCGTCGAGTGTTTTTTCCTATTCCTGTGTTCAGTTTAGAAGTAAATAGTTACTCTGCCGAGATATTCCTATGTTAAGAGTTTGTTCTGAATATTGTCTATGTAATGCCAGGCCTTGTGTTTGATTGCAAAGTTGAGCTTGGAATGTTGTGGCATGCGGCATCACGAGCTGTTCACCGTGCCTCTTGAGAATAATGCTTCGTATTGTTTTGCATGTCGATCTAATGCCAGTGATTTGCTTGTTAAGAAGATCATCCTCTTCTGTTGTTTCCGTGCTTAAGAAGTTCATCGTCTGATGTTTCATTCATAGCCTATATGACAAGTCGGGTAGGTTAGACGTGAAACCATATGTTCTTCCGACCAACTCATGATATTAGGCCATGATTGGATCGTCGTTTTCCAACCAAAACCGCTTGTAAAACTGACGCTTGTAAATAAAAGCAGATGGTCTCGGGCGAAGGCGCTTGGTTGGTCGATTTCGACTAGTAAAATATCAGAAGTACTTCACACATGATAAAAACGCTGAACGACACTTGGACGATTGCTAATCGAGTCGTTAACTGTTGTTTCAGCCTTGCCCATGGATGGCATGATACGCACGTCGTGCATGTATCGTTTGGTAATGTCGTCCATATAGCAGTGCTTGTAAAATATACAATGGTCTCTCAAATTACACGCGTAACCCGCCTGTTTTACTTACAGACCTCGGGCCCTCGGTTTCATTACACCTGTATTTTATGCGTTGTTTCCGATGATGAGTAAATTACATTTGTATGTTAATACAGGTTTGAAATAAACCAGAGCTCCCTAACCGCAGCCTTACCGTTTCATGTCGTCTCAGTTTCTCGAAGGTGCTCATAGGTGTCCGATGATCCTGGCTTCCTGAGCAACGGACGTTGTATCAGACCATCCGTAGGGCCCGCGAGGCCCTCTCCGTTGTCCTTCGAGTTGTTGCACTCGCCGTGGCGCCGAGCATTGTTAACATCGTCAACGAACATGAGGGTTCAGGAGATGACTTTATTTTGACTGGATGACACTAGGGACCCACTAGGGCCATAGTTGTACGTACGCAAGTGCCTCCTTATTATATACAACTATATTTTTTTTGCTTTCTCCTGGTTTCCTGACATCACGGTCCCACACCATTGTCAACCTATGTAGTCAATATAAATGAGAGAATTGCACAAGGTGCGGACGACAGCTGGGACCAAGCAGCTCGAGCAGTATTTGTGTTTTTGAGGCGTGAGCACTGTAGAGTTTTTCTTGGCGATGATTTCGTTGTTGTTCAGAGGAGAGCAGGGTATTAACTGGGCGGGCTGTGGCCCTTCTAGCCCAGGCCAGATATCCAGCCCAGATACTATTTTTTTCAAGATGAAAATGGCTAGCCCAGCTATACGTTTTTTGAGGAATACCCAGGCAAGGTCAACTTGTTAATCTCTGCCCCGCTGGGCTGCAAATCTCTCCTAGGAGGGATGCATTAGGCTTAACAGGAAAATGGGCTTTAAAAATAATAAATGGGATGTAATTATCAAAACTGGGCAGTAACTATAAAAATATGCACCAAACACGAAATTAGTTTATAAAATATTATTTATGGATTTTGAAAATCTTAAATTTTCATTGTTGCACGCGCAATGTTTCGTTGGATTTTTACATAATACAAATTTATATTTAATCTGACTAGAAATTTCAGGATAAAAATATTTCGGATCCCATCAAAATGTGTGAAATTTTATTGAATTCTGTCTTCAACGGTTGGTTGAAATTATTAATCATTGTCCTAGCTAGAAAATGGGCTGAACTTTTAACAAACTGTAAATGGGCTGTTGTAAATTCCATTAGAATTCAAAAATGGGTTGTACATTCTTACAAAATGCAAATGGGCTATAAGTTCTCTGCCACACACTTGTGGGCCTACTAAGTGACGCATCCCCTAAAGAAAATAAGTTGACGAGTATGCAAGGCTTTGTCAACTTATTATAGTCAACACACGGTTCTAGCAGCAGTGGCCGTTGGATGTCTTGCTTCTTCTTCAATCTCGGATCCTCTTAGCTTCGGCCACCCAAAAAATGATTCCTCCCCCTGACATCTGGGGCGCACCGTTTCGGAGGCTGACTTGTGGGCCTACTAAGTTGGAGCGTACCAAGGGCTTTGTCAACTTAGTCAATATAAATGATTCTAGCTTCAGTGACCGTACGATGTCCATCCAACGGCTGAGGGATTCCTGGATAAGGGGGTATTCGGACAGCCGGACTATGTACTTTGGTCGGACTTTTGGATTATGAAGATACAAGATTGAAGACTTCGTCCCGTGTTCAGATGGGACTCTCTTTTGCGTGGAAGGCAAGCTTGGTGATTCGGATGTAGATCTCCTTCTCTGTAATCGACTCTGTGTAACCCTAGCCCCCTCCGATGTCTATATAAACCGGAGGGTTTAGTCCGTAGTACAACAACAATCATACCATCGGCTAGCTTCTAGGGTTTAGCATCTACGATCTCATGGTAGATCAACTCTTGTAATACTCATAGCATCAAGATCAATGAAGCAGGAAGTAGGGTATTACCTCCATCGAGAGGGCCCGAACCTAGGTAAAACATCGTGTCCCGGGTCTCCTGTTACCATTAGCCTTAGATGCACAGTTCGGGACCCCCTACCTGAGATCTGCCTGTTTTGACACGGACATTGGTGCTTTCATTGAGAGTTCCTCTGTGTTGTTGCTAAAAGGCTCGATGGCTCCCCCAACCTTCAACAACGCAGTCCAGGGTGAGACTTTTCTCCCTGGACAAATAATCGTGTTCGGCGGATTCGCACTGCGGGCCAACTCGTTTGGCCATCTGGAGCAGATCGACAGCTATGCCCCTGGCCGTCAGATCAGGTTTGGGATCTTGAATTACATGGCCGATATCCGTGGAGACTTGATCTTCGATGGATTCGGGCCTGCATTGGGAGTATCGAACAGTCACGACAAGCGTGACTTAAATCTGCTATCGGACAGTGTTTGGTTATCGCTCCTGCAGCCGTTCCGGACCTAAATCCAAGGTAGATCGCGGCGACCGAGGACGGGTGGATGGACCCCACCACTGAGGCCGCATACTCTTCGGTGGTAGAGCCGAACACAGACTCCGTCATTGAGGAGATCTGCGCCATCGGACCACCGGACTTGTGTCCGGATGAAGGTTCCGAACGGCGCACGCCCGGACCCATCAAGTCGGATTCGGCCCCAGTAATGGAGTTCACCGCCGTGGATGTCTTTCAGCACCCCCCTTGGGCTAGGCACTTAATTCATTAAAGTCTCTCTCTTTGACAGAAAACTCTTGGACGAACTATGTCCGGCCCGAGTGGGACATGGATGACGAAGAAAATCGCCTCCCACCCACCACCCACTTCATAGCCACTGTCGATGACCTAAAAGACGCACTTGATTTCGACTCCAACGACATCGACGGTATGGACGTCGACGCAGGAGACGGTCTGGAACCACCGCCCACGGGGCGCTGGATCGCCACTTCATCATATGACATCTACATGGTGGACACGCCTAAGGAAGACGACGGTGACAAAAAGGACACAACGGAGGATAAACCACCCGGATAAAAACAAAAAAGACGGCGCAGGCGCCGTTCTAAGTCCAGTCACAGTAAAAATGGTGATAACAACGCAAGGAAAAATGACACTCCGGTTGACTCTGAAGGCAACAATATGAACCCAGCAATGGAGCAAGAAGAGCTAGGCCACGCCGAACAAACGCCCGATCATAGCAATCCCGAGGGCTGAACTCATCAAAATGCCCACGGAGGGGAGGACAGTCCGGTTGACGATGCAATCACCATCCCGGAAAAACGGTTGGAACAAGATAACCTCCGCAAAAGGCTCATGGCCACGGCGAGGAGCCTAAATAAGAAGAAGCAAAGGCTTAAAGCCGCGCAGGATACACTCAACCGAAAATGGGATAAGGTGCTAGACACTGAAGGAAAATGCGGCGATGATCGCCACACAAAGAGCTACCCAAAACGTAAGCTGCTGCCCAAATTTGACGACGAGGCCATAGCGCCCATCCCGGCAAAGAACAATACGGCCACTCGGCCGGACCAACCACTTCACGGCCGCGATAGAGCAGCCACTGATATCGCGCACGACTTACGTGAGCTCCTGGACAAAAAGGCCGGTGCGGCCAGGTCCATCTACGGATCCAGAGGACATATGCTCCGATGCAGGATCATGGTCGCCACAACAATCACATTGATCGAATACCAGTTCGGAATCAACACCGGGTGCAACAACAGCCGACAGCATGCCGCGACATGTCCAGATACAGAGGGGCTGTGCACCCTCTATGTTTCACCGATGAGGTGCTGGATCATGAATTTCCACAGGGATTCAAACCTGTGAACATAGAGGCATACGATGGAACAACATCCCTGGGGTCTGGATTGAGGATTTTATCCTTAACATACACATGGCTCGTGGGGACGATCTCCACGCCATCAAATATCTTCCCCTCAAGTTGAAAGGACCAGCTCGACATTGGCTGAAAAGCCTCCCCGAAAACTCAATTGGAAGTTGGGAGGAACTTGAGGATGCTTTCAGGGCCAATTTTCAAGGGACCTATGTCCGACTTCCGGATGCAGACGATTTAAGTCACATAATACAACAGCCCGGAGAGTCAGCCCGTAAGCTGTGGAACAAATTTCTCACTAAGAAGAATAATATTGTTGACTGTCCGGATGCCGAAGCCTTAGTGGCCTTCAAACATAGTATCCGGGACGAGTGGCTTGCCAGTCACCTCGTCCAAGAAAAGCCAAGGACGATGGCGGCCTTAACAAGCCTTATGACCTGCTTTTGTGCGGGCGAAGACAGCTAGTTGGCCCGTAGAGGCACCAGTGACCCAGGCACATCCGAAATTTGAGATGGCAACGGGAAGCCACGGCGCACTAAGCACAAGCGTCGGAACATTGACGATAGTCTGGACAACACGGCGGTGAACGCCGGATTCAGGGGTTCTCGCCACGGCCAAGGAAAGAAGCTATTTAAGGGCAGTAAAAAGGGACCGACCGGCCTGAATAAAGTCCTGGACAGATTGTGCCAAATCCATGGCACCTCCGAAAAGCCTGCAAATCATACTCACAGAGAATGTTGGGTCTTCAAGCAGGCCGGCAAGTTAAACGCCAAACACAAGGGAAGGGAAATGCCAAGCGAAGACGAGGATGAGCCTCGCCAGCCGAACACGGGGGGACAGAAAAAATTCCCACTAGAGGTCAAAACTGTTGGGGAACGTAGCAGAAATTCAAAATTTTCTACGCATAACCAAGATCAATCTATGGAGAGACTAGCAACGAGAGAGAGGGAGTGCATCTTCATACCCTTGAAGATTTCTAAGCGGAAGCATTACAAGAACGCGGTCGGTGGAGTCGTTCACGAAGCGATTCAGATCACGACCGAATCCGATCTAAGCACCGAACAACGGTGCCTCCGCGTTCAACACACGTATAACCCAGGGACGTCTCCTCCTTCTTGATCCAGCAAGGGGAGAGGAGAACTTGAGGGAGAACTTCGACAGCACGACGGCGTGGTGGTGGTGGAGCTCGTGGTTCTCGAGCAGGGCTTCGCCAAGCACTACGGAGGAGGAGGAGGTGTTGGAGGAGGGAGAGGGCTGCGCCAGGGAAGAGGTGCGGCTGCCCTCCCACCCCTCCACTATATATAGGGGAAAGGGGGGAGGGGGAGGCGCTCTAGGGTTTACCCTAGGGGGCGGCGGCCAAGCAGATTGGATCTCCCTAGGGAAAATCCTAGGGAGACTTGCCCCCCAAGCCAAGCAGGTGGAGGATTGCCTCCCAAGCCAAGTGGAGGCGCCCCACCTCCCAAAATAACGTGGGAAAGGGTGTGGGGGGCGCACCACCCCTTAGTGGGCTGGTTTGCCCCTTCCCCTTTGGCCCATGAGGCCCTCCAACACTTGCCGGGGCTCCCGAAACACCTTTCGGTCATGTTGGCCATAGCCTGGTACCTCCGGAACACTTCCGGACTCCAATACCCTTCGTCCAATATATCGATCTTCACCACCAGACTATTCTGGAACTCCTCATGACGTCCGGGATCACATCCGGGACTCCGAACTACCTTCGGTAACCACATACTATTTCCCATAACAACTCTAGCGTCATCGAACCTTAAGTGTGTAGACCCTACGGGTTCGAGAACCATGCAGACATGACTGAGACGTTCTCCGGCCAATAACCAACAGCAGGATTTGGATACCCATGTTGGCTCCCACATGTTCCATGATGATCTCATCGGATGAACCATGATGTCGAGGATTCAATCAATCCCGTATACAATTCCCTTTGTCCATTGGTATGTTATTTGCCCGAGATTCGATCGGCGGTATCCCTATACCTTGTTCAATCTCGTTACCGGCAAGTCTCTTTACTCGTTCCATAATGCATGATCCCATGACTAACTACTTAGTCACATTGTGCTCATTGTGATGATGCATTACCGAGTGGGCCCAGAGATACCTCTCCATCATACGGAGTGACAAATCCCAGTCTCGATTCGTGCCAACCCAACAGACACTTTCGGAGATACCTGCAGTGCACCTTTATAGCCACCCAGTTAAGTTGTGACGTTTGGTACACCCAAAGCATTCCTATGGTATCCAGGAGTTGCACAATCTCATGGTCTAAGGAAATGATACTTGACATTAGAAAAGCTTTAGCAAACGAACTACACGATCTTGTGCTATGCTTAGGATTGGGTCTTGTCCATCACATCATTCTCCTAATGATGTGATCCCGTTATCAATGACATCCAATGTCCATGGTCAGGAAACCATAACCATCTACTGATCAACGAGCTAGTCAACTAGAGGCTTGCTAGGGACATGTTGTGGTCTATGTATTCACACATGTATTATGGTTTCCAGTTAATACAATTATAGCATGAACAATAGACAATTATCATGAACAAGGAAATACAATAATAACCATTTTATTATTGCCTCTAGGGCATATTTCCAACAAAAACAGTAAACATGGTCCATGCAACTCACACAGAGTTTGTTGCCCCTAAATTCAACCCCTGGGCGGCCTCCCCGATCACCTTTGGTCACAGGGACCACCTGGCCAGTATCCGGCACGGAGGATCGGCTGCCTTGGTGCTCGACCCAATAATTGATGGATACCATCTCACTCGGCTGCCTTTAATAGAGTGATACCAGGCGTTGAGGCCCACTGCCGGGGCTCCCTCGTATTAGAGGTGACATTTTGTTCTCCTGACAACTTCAGAAGCGAGGAACTACTCTTTGACATCGCTCCCTTCAGCAGCGGTTATCATGCTTTACTCGGAAGAACAGCCTTCACTTGCTTTAATTACCAAACTACGCCTGCCTTAAACTTAAGATGCCCAGTCCACGTGGCGTCATAATCGTTAGCAGAAACACAGAGTAGTATTCGGCAACTCTTGTAGCTGGACTTTAAGTGGCCTCTCCCATCAGAACGCATGATCGGTTGTCAATACCACGGACACGGTTAGACGAGTCCAGTACACCATCGTCAACAATAGCCCGGATAAACCTGAGCTGGGTGCTATACATATATCCCCGTAAATGATACCAGGGGCTGAAAATATAATAAAGCCCACAATTCGGCTTGCCTTGTTAACAGGCAGATATCTCGTATCTCTAACATCCATCGATGATAACCAACTTCTTGCATGCTCACTCACTTTTATGAGTTTTCGTTTTTATAGACACTATTCGTGCGACACCCTTCCGGGATACGGCACAACAGAGACAAAGGCGCAGACGTGCAGCAGGGCCCCGCTCAAAGGTTTCTCTTTAGATTAAGCCCCTGTGTAAACCTTTTTACTGTCTTTTGTTGCTTGGCATCCCGTGGGTATTTAATACACCCACAGCGGATACTGGCGTTATAGGCATCTCGCCATGACAGATCAATGCACGTACCTAGAAATACAGGGTTCATGATTAAGGGCATTGCTCAGCCCAGCATATCTAATAAAGTCCAAATACCTTCGGGAGTGTTCGGCGTCGCGAGTTTGGCCTTATATGCATCAGCTCTGAATCATGTCTTTAGTCAAATGTTGGGTTTTCCCGGCTCCTGGGTTTGCTGCCTTGCGTTCCGTTCTATCGGCTAAGGCGGCCAAAGGAGAACTACTGCGATTGTGCCCTGGTTAGTCTGGATGAGCACCTCAGTAGAGAAAGCCGAAAACTGACTGTCATGATATAGCGAGAGACTGGTCAACCACTCGAAGACTCATCGGAATCTACAGGATTCCTCTGCATTAACGAAGGACCGTTTCCCGGTCACGTACATATGCGCCCCTATATGGATGCATGCAGATGTACTAGGGGCTACTTAGTAGCCCCACAATTAAACTCCTATGGCTAAGTGAAAGTGTTACAGCTATATAGTCCGGTTGCCTGGTTCGATGTGCGATCGCCTCCTTAATGGACCAAGACGTTGGATCAAGTGTGATTACGCATATATTTTTCGAACACCCTCGCATCATATGCGTGGGGGCTGAAGCCAACGACTGCTAACTTTCAAATTATATGAATACATAAACGGCCGCATAGGAGGCACCATAACACTTTCAGGAAAAAGTATAAACACAACCTCTATATTTCACATATAATTACAATTAATCGATTTGTCACTCGAACATGACATTTTTCGAGCACTGAGCCTCTATTCTATGGCACCTTCTATGACCTGCTCAAAATAGTGCTCGGCTGGGTCTTGGCTTCCTGCCGGACCCTGGGTTGCAATGCCGGTGGCCTCCATATCTGCCCAATATGTCTTAACACGTGCAAGAGCCATCCGCGCACCCTCTATGCACGCCGACCTCTTCACGTCATCGATTCGTGATCTGGCGCCAAATAATTGTTGCACCAAACGAAAGTAACTGTCCGGCTTCGCTCCCTTCGGCCATAGATGGTCTATTACAGACCTTATTGCAAGACCGGACAACCTATGGAGCTCGGCTATAGCGGCCATCTTCTCACTCAATGGCAATGAGCGCACTGGAGCACTAAATTGCAACCAAAATAGCCTTTCCATTTCATTATCTTTATGATTCTTGAACAACTTGGTCGCATCAGCCGCACTCTTCGCCAAGTCCGCATACTCATCTGCAGCGCTCCAAAGCTTATCCAATGGAGCATACTTTGGATATAAAACTTCATCCGCAACAAATAGGGATTTCCAGCCGCGATTTCTCCGGCTTGTCGAAGTTCCTCCCACGCGTCTCTAATTTCAGAGCGCGTCTCCTTAGCTGAATCCAGCGCCTTCTTCAGGTCAGCCGCCTTTGCCTGATTCTCCTTCTTGAGAAGCTCATACCGGCCGGCGACATCCCTCAGCTCCACAGCCATCTCGGCTATCTTTTCTTCGCTTCGGTGATGAGTAGCCTGTTCGGCTCTCAAGTCTTCGGCTGCCTTTAGGGCAGCCGCTTTGCTAACCCGGGCTTGTTCCTTGGCTCGGGCAAGCTCCACCCTCAGGGCCTCAACGGCAGCAGCTCCGCCTGCAGCTACATCATCTCATATTAATATTACAATCCTCTTCATATTTCCTAAAACAAATGAGGAAAACACGAGCACATACTCTGTGACTCGTCAAGTCACTTATTCACAAGCGTGATGTCAGTATCCACCACGTCAAACTATCGCCTCAGTTCGGCGAATTCAGAGTTTTGGTCTATCGCCGGACTCTTAGCCACCTGCGCATGTATGCAGTAATCATTACATTAGAGTGTGATCCTCCATTTGCCGCCTAAGGCTGGCAACCAGAGTCTCAGGGGCTACTATCTACACGGAGCACACCTAGCACGTGTGGAACTATCAAAAATTATGTATTTTATTGCGTACCTCGAAGCCTTTGAGCAAACTTCCAAAAGCTTCATTTAAACCGCACTTGGCGGATGAAATCTTCTCCAACACCATATCCATTAGCGTACGATCACCCTCTGAGAGAGCAGCTTGCTCCAGGAGGCCCGACAGCATGTTCGGACGAGCGCCGGACTAATTCGAACCCTTCTCATCGCCCTCCAAGGGAGCCGCATGCACCGGGCTCGGGGCGGCCGAAGTGTCAGCTTCCAGCCTCAATGGATCTGGACTCCTCCGTGACGACACCTCGGGGTCGCCTGCCCCATGGGGCGGAGAGGCAGGTGCGGTTTCACTCTCCATCATCTCCGAAAGAAGATCCCCCAAAGACGAACCCTGTTGAGACGAGGTGCTAGCCGGACTGCAAAATTGATCCTGGTTACTATCCTTAGAGGAAAAAGCAATGGCTTCTTGTTTATTATTAACTTACAGCTCAGTGAAGGGTTGGCCCATTTGCGGGCATGATGCGGCCAGGACGCCCTTCGGGGCAGGGCCCCCTGGTGAAGCTTTCTTCCCTTGCTTAGGCACCTCCGTCTCCAAATCTTCGGATGCAGCCCTTTTCTTCCCGCGAGGGGAGGGAACCTCAGAAGAGCCTTCCCGATTATCCTCCTTCACGAAGACAGTAATTCCCCCGGTTTGGATGCACAACGTGTGGAGTTCGGCTCATCCATTCTTCTCTTCCCCTTTCCCCGAGGGCACTTGGCTCAATGTGCGCTTAAGCATCCTGGGTATGGAAGGATTAGGCGAGCCTTCGGGAAATGGGGCCGGACACCTGAATCTCTCCGCTTTACTGAGCCAATCCTGGCCGCGGACAAGTTCTCAGAATAATTTTGTATCAAACATATGTGAAGTGTTCGATTACAGGGTTACTTACTTGGGTATCTGGGCGGTGGCAGCTCAGGCCCGCATCCTCGGTGGTGTCCGGACACCTCACTTGTGGTCCGAAGAATAATTTATACATCCCTTTGAGCGTCACGCCGAAGAAGTGCTGAAGGGTTGCTGGACCTTCCGGATTGAACTCCCACATCCGAAGAGGCCGACGCTTGCACGGCAAGATCCGCCAAACCAACATTACCTGAATGATTCTGACAAGATCGATATCCCTCTCAAGAAGCTCCCGAATACGGCTCTGCAATGTCGGTACGTCATTAGCAGGCCCCCAGTCCAGTCCCGCATTGGTCCACGATGCCAGTTGAGGCGGAGGACCTGAGCAGAAGGCAGGGGCAGCCGCCCACGTTGTGCCTCGGGGAGTGGTGACGTAGAACCACCTCCGTTGCCACAAATCAGACACCTCCAGGAAGGAACCTTCTGGCCATGGAACATCGGCATTTCTGCTTATTGCAGCGCCCCCGCTCTTCGCGTGTTGCCCCTCAATCATCTTCGGCTTCACATTGAAGGTCTTGAGCCATAGGCCTAAGTGTGGAGTGATGTGGAGGAAGGCTTCACACACGGCGATAAACGATGAGATGTGGAGGATGGTTTATATAAACCGGAGGGTTTAGTTTGTAGGACAACAACAATCATACCATAGGCTAGCTTCTAGGGTTTATCCTCTATGATCTCGTGGTAGATCAACTCTTGTAATACTCATATCATCAAGATCAATGAAGCAGGAAGTAGTGTATTACCTCCATCGAGAGGGCCCGAACCTGGGTAAAACATTGCGTCCCCAGTCTCATGTTACCATTAACCTTAGACGCACAGTTCGGAATCCCCTACCCGAGATCCACCGGTTTTGACACGGACAATGACCATAGTGCTTCTTCAACCTCTGGTCTTCTTGGTCCAGCCGCCCAAAGCAGCGCCGGTCGTGCCGCCTGCTACTGCCTCCCGTGGCCGGCTGTGCTACCGCGGAGGCCTCACCGCCCCCATACTACTCCCACCACTGGCCAGGCCATCCCTCCACTCACACACACCCCCTGTTATTCTGTGGCGATGGCAGCCTCACACCGCAGCCGAACCAGTGAACCCTCGTACTCCTCTCCGCACGGGCTTCCACTACTGCGTCTTCCCCGGCTCCGCGTCATCCCCTTCCTAGGCCTCGCCGTCGTCCACCGCCCTAGTGCTCTCGGCGCGGCGTGGTCAACGTGGTCAACGACCGACTTCCATCAAAAGAGTACTGTACGTGGAGAGGCTGACAGGTGGGTCCACGGCGGCCGCAAGGAAGTGCCTCCTTATTACGCGCAAAATAATTATTCCTCCACCTGACAGTAGGGACCCACCGGACGGGCCACCTTATTTCGCGAAAAAAACGTTTCCCCCCTAACTGCTGGGACCCACCGGATGGGCCACCGTATTTCACGAAAAAATGTTCCCCCCGCTGTCAGCTCGGACCCACCGGAAGTGCCTCCTTATTACGCAGAAAAAAATGACTACTCCCCCTGCTAGCTGGGACCCACCTTGGTGGGAGGCTGACTTGTGGGCCTACTAAGTTGACGGGGACAAAGGGCTTTGTCAACTTAGTCAATATGAACGACTCTAGCTCCAGTGACCGTACGATGTCCATCCAACGGCCGTAGTGCTTCTTCAACCTCTGGTCTTCTTGCTCCAGCCGCCCAAAGCAGCGCCGGTCGTGCCGCCTACTCCTGCCTCTCGTGGCCGGCTGTGCTGCCGTGGAGGCCTCACCGCCCCCTACTATTCCCACTGCTGGTCAGGCCCTGCGGCGATGGCAGCCTCACACCGCAGCCGAACGAGTGAACCCTCATACTCCTCTCCGCGTGGGCATCCACTGCCGCATCTTCACCAGCTCCGTGTCGTCCCCTTCCTAGGCCTCGCCATTGTCCACCGCCCTGGTGCTCTCGGCTCGGCGTGGTCAACGTGGTCAAGGAACGACTTCCATCGGACATGGACTGTACGTGGAGAGGCTGATAGCTGGGTCCACGGCCGCAGCAAGGAAGTGCCTCCTTATTACGCGGAAAATAATGATTCCTCCACCCGATAGCAGGGACCCACTGGACGGGCCACCGTATTTCGCGAAAAGAATGTTCCCCCTGACTAGTGGGACCCACCAGCTACACCTTCGCATGCAAGGAAGTGCGTCCGGGCAAAAAAACGATTCGCCCCCCCTGACTGCTAGGACACACCAGCTACATCTTCGCACGCAAGGAAGTGTGTCCGGGCAGAAAAAACGATTCGCCCCCCTGACTGTCGGGACCCACCAACTACATCATCGCACGCAAGGTAGTGCATCTGAGCAAAAAAAATGATTC
>NC_041383.1:733290868-733325241 GCF_002162155.2 Triticum dicoccoides | reverse complement strand
AGCTACATCTTCACACGCAAGGAAGTGCCTGTAAGTCGGGACCCACCTGGTCGAAGTGTACGTAGCGTTGTCATTCTGGTCGCGAACGTGTACGTACATATATACTGGTGGATGTAGAGGCGCGCACATGTCGTAGTAGAGGCGCGTACGTGTCGTAGTAGAGGCGCGCACGTAGCACGTACACGTATGTACATTGGCCAGTGTGCAAGAAAGAAAATACGTCCATGTATGTGTACATACGGGCGTGGTCTCGAACGCCTACTCGCACATACGTACGGCCAAGGCTCGTGTACATGGTTGGGTCGGAACGGAGAAACAACGTCGTCGTCGTGTTCATGGGGAGCCAACTGGCTGGGTCAGAACGGAATGCGTGGTTGTGTTCATCGGGAGGGCTTGGATGGAACAGGCGATGGAAACGAGGCCCGGCGTACCGCAGAACGGAGGAAACGGACCTCCTACGTTCGAAATGGGGTCCTATTGATCGGAAGGGGTCTGGCGTACCGCAAAACGGAGGAAATGGACCTCCTACAGTCGAAACGGGGGTCCTGTTGATCGAGAGGGGTGTGGCGTACCGCAAAACGGAGGAAAGAGACCTCCTACGGTCGAAACGTGGGTCCTGTTGATCGGGAGGGGTGTGGCGTACCGCAAAATGGATGAAATGGTCTTATGTTGGAGTGCTACGGTCGAAACGGGGGTCCTGTTCATCTGGAGGGTGTGGCATACCGCAAAATGGGACTCCACGGGATACTGTTCATCTCCACCGTCGACCTCCTCCAGCCTCCACGGGCTACCGTCGACCTCCTCCAGCCTCCACGGGCTCCTGTTCATCTAGCCTCCACCGCGCGCTACTCCACCGGCTACTGTTCAACCACCCCTCCACTGTATACTGTTCATCCAGCCCTCCACACCACGGGGTCCTGTTCAACCACCCCTCCACAGGCACCCCTCCATCGTCTACTGTTCATCCAGCCCTCCACACCACGGGGTCCTATTCAACCACCCCTCCACGAGCACCCTCCACCGTCTACTGTTCATCCAGCCCTCCACACCACGGGGTCATGTTCATCCAGAGGCAACGCCACCGCTCACTGTTCATCCAAAAATGTCACGGATGTTCATCCAAAAATGTTCGGCCCAAAAATGTCACGGATGTGTCTTTTTTTCGTAGTGGTACAAACAAGTTGTCACCAAAGTGGGAAGGCCCTTACCGGGTAGTACGAGTCACCAGACCTAGCGCACTCCATCTAGAGACCGGAGATGGCACTCTATTGCAAAACTCATGGAATATTGATCATCTCCGCAAGTTCTACCCGTAAGGCGCGGCTGTCGGACCCTGCTTGGTAGCCACCCATTTGTACAGGCCTTGCCACAGTTGCATGTGTAACCCCTTGTACAAAGACGGGGCGATGACCCCGTGCAAGAGAAAATAAAGAAGCACTGTGGGGGGGCCCGACCAAGACTGCATGCATGCATGAGCATTCCAAGATCATTGCATAAGCATTTCATGAGCATTTGCATATGCATATAGATAGGATCGCATCCTGCATTCATTCTCATCTACGTGAAACTGCAGGTTCTCGCCGTGAACTTGGCTTCCACAAGGAGTTGAGAAGATTGCCCAACACTGCAATCCCCGGGAAGCCAAACAGATAAGTTCTACCTCTTGTCCAATCGTGTTCTGTAAGTTATAACTTATGCATTAGAAAACCTCACCACTCTTTTTAAACTTAGGTGCTCCCATCCCTGACTCGAATGTTGCTTTGGTCAGAATGGTCGTAGTGGCCTTTGGTAAAAGGAAGTTGGCGGGGGCTGGCCCCTTTGTCTGTAACCCGGTAGATGTAGCTCTCCGGCAGACAAAAAGGGTGCTGGCAAGATAGCCTACCGGGGAAAACTCGTTTATTTACACTAAAGGGGCATCTCGCCTCTACATGGACATATACATGCATGGGTTCCCGACAAGGTTTATCCTTTTCTCTAACATGCTGATACAAGTACTAGCATTACAGAACACAAACATGGACTCGAAATATTACATTATTTGAATTAAAATTTGGCAAGTGCCTAAAGATTTAGAATTGAAAAAAGATGAGTGCCCCGTGATCTCCTCTTTTCGTTTTTCCTCCCCCAGTCACTGCGGTGGAAGGAGGAAAAGACGAGAAAAGTGCCTGGGCAAGAACACGTCCCGGTCCCGTCGCGGCCCGCCCGGAGGTAGCCAGACGAGATCGGGGCTGGTGAAGGTGTGGAGGAGAAGCGTAGGAGCGGGGCGATGCACTCCCGATCGCCATCACCAGCTAGAACACTCGACTCGAGCCCTGGCGGGGTAATCTGCAGAGGCTCGGTCGGGATATCACTGGAGGAAAGGCGAAGGCGCCAAGAAGGCATCCCTCCCAGGCTATAGCCCAAATGTTGCCGAGGAGGGAAGGACGGAAGAGGAGGTGGCAGGTTGACGGTCGAAGGCAAAGGCATCCACGCCATCATACTCCAACCTGACCCTCCGCCACCCGCTACCTCCGCCTTCCCTCGTTTTCTCTCTGTCACCACCACTCCCAGAGAACGCTAGGACTCCAACCCAGCATCCCCTCCAGGAAGACGGCGAGCGACCAAGACGACCAGAGGGCCCGAAGCGCACCATGCCCGGACCCACCATGGTGGGCAGGAAGGCGCCCTCCTCATCGACATCAACCCCGGTTCCAACGAGAGGGACTATGCTGGGATTTCATACGAGCCCGAGCCCTTCACCTTGGACTTGGACCGAGCTCACTCCCCAGACACCAGCACCACTGTTCGACATCATCAACCCAAAGCTCAAGCCCGGGGGCCAGTCCTGGGCTCTCCCTTCCAGCATAACCAAGATGAAGCAAGGTAGAGGAGAAGAAGAGTGTGGATGAATGCCTCCACTCCTCCCTCGCTCTTCCTTTTATAGGAAAGCAGAGGGGGAGGGGGGGCTGGGGGCTGGTTCCACGACAGTTAACCACCATCCTCCTCCGCCAATTCTAGATGACCGGGCCCTCACCTTGATGCTCTCCCGTGCCACGCGCCTCCATTACCTACCCCGTGTGATGCATGCAACATACGTGGCTAAGGATAAGGGCGTGGTGGGAAGAGTGAATTGGCAGATTCCACCCCATGCATTAAAGTCGTTCACGGGCCATTACTAGAGCGGCCCCACCACTATTGGCTCTACACGACGCACGGGGAAACCAGAAACTGGCCCGAAATCAAGACTAATGATGAAGCAAAGAAGATCTCAAGAGACCAACCTCTTTAGCACCCTCGCCTGTGCATTTATTAGGCCCTACCTCGACGATGCTCGGCAGCGCACTGATGTCTGCTAGAACTACGTCGGTATTTCCCCAAACAGGCAGGGATGATGCAGTATAGCGAAGGTAGGTATTTCCCTTAGTGATGAGACCAAGGTCATCGAACCAGTAGGAGTACCTCCTCACACCATGTAAACAACACCTGCACACAAATAAAAAATACTCGCAACCCGACGTGTTAAAGGGGTTTTCAATCCCTTCCGGGTATGGCGCCTCAAGATAGGCAAATAACGTGAGATAAATGTGGTAGATAGGATAAATAGATCGCGAAACAAATTAACATGCGGCAAGGTATTTTTGTATTTTTGGCTTAATAGACTGAAAATAAATGCAAAGGAAAATAGATCGCAAAGGCAAATATGATGAAAAGAGACCCGGGGGTCGTAGGTTTCACTAGTGGCTTCTCTCGAGAAAAGTAGCAAACGGTGGGAAAACAATTATTGTTGGGCAATTGATAGAACTTCAAATAATCATGACGATATCCACGCAATGATCATTATATAGGCATCACGTCCGAGATTAGTAGACCGACTCCTGCCTACACCTACTACTATTACTCCACACATCGAGCGCTATCCAGCATGCGTCTAGTGTATTAAGTTCATGGAGAAATGGAGTAATGCAATAAGAACGATGACATGATGTAGACGGGATCCGTTTATCTATTATGAACATATAGATCCCATCTTGTTATCCTTAGTAGCAACGATACATACGTGTCGGTTCCCTTTCTGTCACTAGGATCAAGCACCGTAAGATCGAACGCACTACAAAGCACCTCTTCCCATTGCAGGATAAATAGATCAAGTTGGCCAAACAAAACCCAAATATTGGAGAAATACGAGGCTATAAGCAATCATGCATATAAGAGATCAAAGAAGACTCAAATAACTATCATGGATAAAAACATAGATCATATCATAAACTCAAAGTTCATCGGATCCCAAAAAACACACCGCCAAAAGACTTACATCATATGGATCTCCAAGAGACCATTGTATTGATAATCAAGAGAGAGAGAGAGAGGAAGCCATCTAGATACTAACTATGGACCCGTAGGTATACAAAGAACTACTCACACATCATAGGAGAGGCACCAATGGAAGTGGTGAACCCCTCCATGACGGTGTCTAGATTGGATCTGGTGGTTCTGGACTCTGCGGTGGCTGGAATTGATTTTCGTCGACTCCCCTAGGGTTTCTAGAATATTTGGGTATTTATAGAGCAAAGAGGCAGTTCAGGGGCACCCGGGGTGGGCACAACCCACCAGGGCGCGCCTGGGCCTCCTGGCGCGCCGTGGTGGGTGCGGCTCCCCTCGAGCAGCCCCCCAGGTGCTTCCTTGGCCCACTGGAGGTCTTCTGGCCCAAAAATATCCTCCAGGAGTTTCATTGCATTTGGACTCCGTTTGATATTGATTTCCTGCGATGTAAAAAACATGCAAAAAACAACAACTGGCACTGGGCACTATGTCAATAGGTGCTACGTCTTGAGCTTGCGTTGGTTTTCCTCGAAGAGGAGAGGGTGATGCAGCAAGTGTAGCGTAAGTATTTCCCTCGGTTTTTGAGAACCAAGGTATCAATCCAGTAGGAGGCTCCTCAAAAGTCCCACGCACCTACACAAACAAACAGAGAACTCGCAACCAACGCAATAAATGGGTTGTCAATCCCTTCACGACCACTTGCGAAACTGAGATCTGATAGTGAGAGTATGATAATATAAATATATTTTTGGTATTTTATAATATAGATGCAAAAAGTAAAGATGCAAATAAAAGTAGATTGGAAGCAAATATGATAAGAGATAGACCCGGGGGCCATAGGTTTCACTAGAGGCTTCTCTTGAGATAGCATAAGTATTACGGTGGGTGAACAAATTACTGTCGAGCAATTGATAGAAAAGCGAATAATTATGAGATTATCTAGGCATGATCATGTATATAGGCATCACGTCCATAACAAGTAGACCGACTCCTGCCTGCATCTACTACTATTACTCCACACATCGACCGACTCCTGCCTGCATCTAGAGTATTAAGTTCACAAAGAATAGAGTAACACCTTAAGCAAGATGACATGACGTAGAGGGATAAACTCATGCAATATGATATAAACCCCATCTTTTTGTCCTCGATGGCAACAATACAATACATGTCTTGCAACCCTTTCTGTCACTGGGTAAGAACACCGCAAGATTGAACCCAAAGCTAAGCACTTCTCCCATGGCAAGAAAGATCAATCTAGTAGGCCAAACCGAACCGATAATTCGAAGAGACTTGCAAAGATAACTCAATCATACATAAAAGATTTCAGAGAAGAATCAAATATTATTCATAGATAAACTTGATCATAAACCCACAATTCATTGGATCTCGACAAACACACCGCAAAAAGAGATTACATCGAATAGATCTCCACAAGAGAGGGGGAGAACATTGTATTGAGATCAAAAAAGAGAGAAGAAGCCATCTAGCTAATAACTATGGACCCGTAGGTCTGTGGTAAACTACTCACAACTCATCGGAGGGACAAGGATGTTGATGTAGAGGCCCTCCATGGTTGATTCCCCCTCCGACAGAACACCGGCGAAGGCTCCAAGATGGGATCTCGCGGATACAGAAGGTTACGGCGGTGGAAATTGTGTTTCGGGTGCTCCCTGGATGTTTTCGTGGTACGTAGGTATATATATGAGGAAGAAGTACGTCGGTGGCCGCCCGAGGGGCCCACGAGACAGGGGGGGCGCCCTACAGGGGGGGCTCCTATCTCGTGGCCGCCTCGGCTGCTTCTTGGCTTGCACTCCAAGTCCTCCGGATCACGTTCGTTCCAAAAATCACGCTCCCGAAGGTTTCATTCCGTTTGGACTCCGTTTGATATTCCTTTTCTTTGAAATACTGAAATAGGCAAAAAAACAGCAATACGGGATGTGCCTCCGGTTAGTAGGTTAGTCCCAAAAATGATATAAATATGTAAAATAAAGCTCATAAACATCCAAAAGGGGTAATATAATAGCATGGAACAATCAAAAATTATAGATACGTTGGAGACGTATCAAGCATCCCCAAGCTTAATTCCTGCTCGTCCTCAAGTAGGTAAATGATAAAAAGAAATTTTTGATGTGGAATGCTACCTAGCATAATTCTCAATGTAATTTTCTTTATTGTGGCATGAATGTTCAGATCCAAATGATTCAAAATAAAAGCTTATAAAACATAAAAATAATAATGCTTCAAAGCATACTAACAAATAATCATGTCCTGTCAAAATAACATAGCCAAAGAAAGCTTATCCCTACAAAATCATATAGTTAGGCCATGCTTCATTTTCATTACACAAAATACTCCCATCATGCACAACCCCGATGACGAGCCGAGCAATTGTTTCATACTTTTTAACGCGCTTCGGCTTTTTCAACTTTTACGCAATACATGAGCGCGAGCCATGGACATAGCACTATGGTGGTATATGGTGGTTGTGAGGAAAAAAGGGAGAAGATAGTCTCACATCAACTAGGCGTATTAACGGGCTATATAGAGATGCCCATTAATAGATATCAATGTGAGTGAGTAGGGATTTCCATGCAACGGATGCACTAGAGCTATAAATATATGAAAGCTCAACAAAAGAAACTAAGTGGGTGTGCATCCAACTTGCTTGCTCACGAAGACCTAGGGCATTGTGAGGAAGCCCGTCATTGGAATATACAAGCCAAGTTCTATAATGAAAAATTCCCACTTAGTATATGAAAAGGACAACATATGAGACTCTCTATCATGAAGATCATGGTGCTACTTTGAAGCACAAGTGTGGAAAAAGAGATAGTAGCATTGTCCCTTCTATCTTTTTCTCTCATTTTATTATTTATTTTTTCTTTTCTCTTTTTTTTCTTTCTTTTCTTTTTTTTTCTTTTGGCCTTTCTCTTTTTTTTGGCCTTTCTTTTTTTTCTCTTTGTGAAGTCCGAAGTCTCATCTCTACTTGTGGGGGAATCATAGCCTTCATCATCCTTTCCTCACTAGGACAATGCTCTAATAATGAAGATCATCACACTTATATGGATTTACAACTCAAGAATTACAACTCAAAGCTAGAACAAGATATGACTCTATATGAATGCCTCCAGCGGTGTACCGGGATATGCAATGAATCAAGAGCGACATGTATGAAAATTATGAAGGTGGCCTTGCCACAAATAGGATGTCAACTACATGCTCATGCAAAGAGCAATATGACAATGATGAAACGTGTCATAATAAACGTAACGGTGGAAAGTGGCATGGCAATATATCTCGGAAGGGCTATGGAAATGCCATAATAGGTAGGTATGGTGGCTGTTTTGAGGAAGGCAAATAAAGGGTTTATGATACCGGCGAAAGTTGCACGGTAATAATAAAGGCTAGCAGAGTGAAAGGATGAGTGTGCATATATCAATGGACTCACATTAGTCAAAAAAGAACTCATATACTTATTGCAAAAGTCTACTTAGCCCTCGAAGCAAAGTACTACTACGCATGCCCCAAGAGGGTTAGACTGGTAGGAAAAGACCATCGCTCGTCCCCGACTGCCACTCATAAGGAAGACAATCAAAAGAGCACCTCATGCAACAAATTTGTCACACAACTTTTACCATACGTGCATGCTACGGGACTTGCCAACTTCAACAAAAGTATTTATCAATTTCATAACTACCCACTAGCATGACCCTAACATTACTGCCTTTATATCTCAAAACAATTATCAAGCATCAAGTTGATCATAGCATCCAATTCTTTTTATATGATAGTTTTTATTATACCCAACTTGGATGCTCATCATTCTAAGACCAACTTTGTAACCATAGCAAATACCATGCTGTTCTAAGAGACTCTCAAAATAATATAAGTGAAGCATGAGATACTAGAAATTGCTTCAAAATTAAGACACCACCGTGCTCTAAAAGATATAAGTGAAGCACTAGAGCAAAAACTATCAAGCTCAAAAGATATAAGTGAAGCACACAGAGTATTCTAGCAAATTCTAATCAAATAGGCTTCTCCCAAAACGTGTGTACCGCAAGGATGATTGTGGTAAACTAAAAAGCAATACTAATATAATACACGACGCTCCAAGCAAAACACATATCATGTAGTGAATAAAAATATAGCTCCAAGTAAAGTTACCAATGAACGAAGACGAAACAGGGGATGACTTCCCGGGGCATCCCCAAGCTTAGGCTTTTGGCTATTCTTGAATATCTTGGGGTGCCTTGGGCATCCCCAAGCTTATTCTCTTGTCACTCCTTATTCCATAGTCCATAAAAGCTTTACCCAAAACTTGAAAACTTCACAACGCAAAACTCAACAGGAAATCTTATAAGCTCCGTTAGTGAAAGAAAACAAAACCACCACATAAGGTACTGCAATGAACTCATTCTTTATTTATTTTGGTGTTAAACCTACTGTATTCCAACTTCTCTATGGTTTATAAACTATTTTACTAGCCATAGATGCATAAAAATAAGCAAACAACACACGAAAAACAGAATCTGTCAAAAACAAAACAGTCTGTACCAATCTGTAACTAACGCAAACTTCGGGAACTCTAAAACTCCTAACAAAATAGGAAGTACTGGAAACTTTGTTTGTTGATTAGCAGAAAAAAGAATCAATGCAAAAGCACGTTCCTGTGATTTATTGATTTTTTTCTCGTGAGCGCAAAGTTTCTGTTTTTCAGCAGAATCAAATCAACTATCATCATAGTTTATCCTATAGGTTCTACTTGGAACAAACACTAATTAAAAGATAAAAACACATCTAAACAGAGAGTAGATGCAAGATTTATTACTAAACAGGAGCAAAAACAAAAAACATAAAGAAAAATTGGGTTGCCTCCCAACTAGCGCTATCGTTTAACGCCCCTAGCTAGGCATAAAAGCGAAGATAGATCTAAGTAGTGCCATTTTTGGCACTAAATTCATAATTAGCTCGCATGATGGATTCATAAGGTAATTTGACTTTCTTTCTTGGAAAGTGCTCCATGCCTTTCTTTAATGGAAATTGGAATCTAATATTCCCTTCCTTCATATCAATAATCGCACCAATCGTTCTAAGGAAAGGTCTATCAAGAATAATAGGGCAAGAAAGATTGCAATCTATGTCAAGAATGATAAAATCTACGGGCACCAAATTCTATTTGCAACAATGAGAACATCATTGATCCTTCCCATTGGCTTTTTAATGGTGGAATCCGCAAGGTGCAAATTTAAAGAGCAATTATCAAGATCATGGAGACCTAGAATATCACATAAAGTTTTTGGAATTGTGGAAACACTAGCACCCAAATCACACAAAGCAAAACACTCATAATCTTTAATTCTAATCTTTACAGTAGGTTCCCACTCATCATTAAGTTTTCTAGGTATAGAAACTTCCAAATTAAGTTTTTCATCAAAAGATTGCATCAAGGCATCAACAATATGCTTGGTAAAAGCTTTGTTTTGACTATAAGCATGAGGAGAATTAATAACGGATTGCAACAAGGAAATACAACCTTTTAAAGAACAATTGTCATAATCAAATTCCTTGAAATCCGAGATAGTAGGTTCAATGTTATTTGAAGTTGTGACCTTTCCAATCTTGGGACGCCTTCTAGGCAAGGTTGATTCATCATCAGTCCCATAATCATCAAAATTCATATTGCAGAACATAGATATAATAGGAGACGCATCAATAACTTTAAGATCTTCATCATTATTTTAATGAAAACTAGAAGAACACGCTTTTATAAAGCTATCTTTCTTAGCACGCAATCTAGCGGTTCTTTCCTTACACTCATCAATGGAAATTCTTATTACTTTGAGAGACTCATTGATATCATGCTTAGGAGGAGAAGATCTAAGTTTGAGAGAATCAACATCAAGCGAAAGTCTATCAACGTTCCTAGCCAAATCATCAACTTTGAGCAATTTTTCTTCAAGCGAGGCATTAAAATTCTTTTGAGAAATCATAAATTCTTTCACACTATTCTCAAAATCAGAGGGCATATTATTAAAATTACCATAAGAATTATTGTAGGAATTTCCATAATTATTAGAGGAATTACTAGGGAACGGTCTAGCATTAAAGTTTCCTCTATAAGCATTGTTTCCAAAACTATTCCTACCAACAAAATTCACATCCATAGATTCATTATTATTCTAAATCAAAGAAGACAAAGGCATATTATTGGGATCAAGAGGAGTATTTTTAGTAGCAAACAATTTCATGAGTTCATCCATCTTTCCACTCAAAACATTGATTTCTTCTATAGCATGCACCTTTTTACTAGAAGATCTTTTGGTGTGCCATTGAGAATAATTAGCCATAATATTATCAAGAATTTTTGTAGCATCTCCTAATGTAATTTCCATAAACGTGCCTCCTACGGCCGAATCTAAGAGATTTCTAGAAGCAAAGTTCAACCCGGCATAAATTTTTTGTATAATCATCCATAAATTCAAACCATGAGTAGGGCAATTACGAAGCATCAATTTCATTCTTTCCCAAGATTGGGAAACATGCTCATGATCAAGTTGTTTAAAATTCATAATATCGTTCCTAAGAGTGATAATCTTAGTGGGAGGAAAATACTAAGAGATAAAAGCATCTTTGCACTTGTTCCAAAAATCAATACTATTTTTATGCAAAGACGAAAACCAAACTTTAGCACGATCTCTAAGTGAAAACGGAAATAACTTCAATTAGACAATATTGTTATCCGTATCTTTCTTCTTTTGCATATCACACAAATCAACAAAGTTGTTTAGATGAGTAGCAGCATCTTCACTAGGAAGGCCGGCGAATTGATCTTTCATAACAAGATTCAGCAAAGCAACATTGATTTCACAAGACTCAACATCATTAAGAGGAGCAATCAGAGTACTAAGGAAATCATTATTATTGGTATTCGAGAAATCACACAATTTGGTATTATCTTGCGCCATGGCAACAAGTAATCCAACACACAAGCAAACAGAAAAAGGCAAGCAAAAAGAGAGGAGGAGATTGGGAAAGAGAGGGCGAATAAAACGTCAAAGGTGAAGTGGGGGAGAGGAAAACGAGAGGCAAATGGCAAATAAAGTAAATGCGAGGGAGATGGGTTTGTGATGGGTACTTGGTATGTCTTGACTTGAGCGAAGACCTCCCCGGCAACGGCGCCAGAAATCCTTCTTGCTACGTCTTGAGCTTGCGTTGGTTTTCCTCGAAGAGGAGAGGGTGATGCAGCAAGTGTAGTGTAAGTATTTCCCTCAGTTTTTGAGAACTAAGGTATCAACCAGTAGGAGGCTCCTCAAAAGTCCCACGCACCTACACAAACAAACTGAGAACTCACAACCAACACAATAAAGGGGTTGTCAATCCCTTCACGGCCACTTGCGAAAGTGAGATCTGATAGAGATAGTATGATAAGATAACTATATTTTTGGTATTTTATAATATAGATGCAAAAAGTAAAGATGCAAATAAAAGTAGATTGGAAGCAAATATGATAAGAGATAGACCCGGGGGCCATAGATTTCACTAGAGGCTTCTCTCAAGATAGCATAAGTATTACGGTGGGTGAACAAATTACTGTCGAGCAATTGATAGAAAAGCGAATAATTATGAGATTATCTAGGCATGATCATGTATATAGGCATCACGTCCATAACAAGTAGACCGACTCCTGCCTGCATCTACTACTATTACTCCACACATCGACCGACTCCTGCCTGCATCTAGAGTATTAAGTTCACAAAGAACAGAGTAACGCCTTAAGCATGATGACATGATGTAGAGGGATAAACTCATGCAATATGATATAAACCCCATCTTTTTATCCTCGATGGCAACAATACAATATGTGTCTTGCAACCCTTTCTGTCACTGGGTAAGAACACCGCAAGATTGAACCCAAAGCTAAGCACTTCTCCCATGGCAAGAAAGATCAATCTAGTAGGCCAAACCAAACCGATAATTCGAAGAGACTTGCAAAGATAACTCAATCATACATAAAAGAATTCAGATAAGAATCGAATATTATTCATAGATAAACTTGATCATAAACCCACAACTCATCGGATCTCGACAAACACACCACAAAAAGAGATTACATCGAATAGATCTCCACAAGAGAGGGGGAGAACATTGTATTGAGATCCAAAAAGAGAGAAGAAGCCATCTAGCTAATAACTATGGACCCATAGGTCTGTGGTAAACTACTCACAACTCATCGGAGGGGCAAGGATGTTGATGTAGAGGCCCTCCGTGGTTGATTCCCCCTCCGGCAGAACACCGGCGAAGGCTCCAAGATGGGTTCTCGCGGATACAGAAGGTTACGGCGGTGGAAATTGTGTTTCGGGTGCTCCCCGGATGTTTTCGGGGTACGTAGGAATATATAGGAGGAAGAAGTACGTCGGTGGCCGCCCGAGGGGCCCACGAGACAGGGGCGCGCCCTCCTATCTCGTGGCCGCCTCAGCTGCTTCTTGGCTTGCACTCCAAGTCCTCCGGATCATGTCCATTCCAAAAATCATGCTCCTGAAGGTTTCATTCCGTTTGGACTCCGTTTGATATTCCTTCTCTTCGAAATACTGAAATAGGCAAAAAAACAGCAATACGGGCTGGGCCTCCGGTTAGTAGGTTAGTCCCAAAAATGATATAAATGTGTAAAATAAAGCCCATAATCATCCAAAAGGGGTAATATAATAGCATGGAACAATAAAAAATTATAGATACGTTGGAGACGTATCAATAGGTTAGTACAAAAATGATATAAAATGACTATAAAATGATTGTAAAACATCCAAGAATGATAATATAAAACATCCAAGAATGATAATATATCAGCATCCCCAAGCTTAATTCCTGCTCGTCCTCGAGTAGGTAAATGATAAAAATGGAATTTTTGATGTGGAATGCTGCGTAACATGTTCATCATATTCTTTTCTTTATAGCATGGACATATGGACTTTTATATGATTCAAAGCAATAGTCTAGTTTTGACATGAAGACTTAAATACTCAAGCATACCAACAAACAACCATGCTTTTTAAAATATCAACACTAAAGCATGTTATCCCTAGCCCATCATGCTCAATCATTGATCCATTCATGAAACACACTCAAATATTAGCTACACCCAATGCTCAAATACGATCATAGTGCCCCTTAGTTGGTGCTTTATAACAGAAGATGGAGACTCAAATTCAAAATAAAAATTGCATAAGTAAAAGAAAGGCCCTTCGCGGAGGGAAGTAGGGATTTGTAGAGATGCTAGAGCTCAAAGCTTAAACTGAGAGATAAAAAATCATTTTTGAGAGGCATATTTTTCGTACCAATGAAAACGACTTGGAGCATCCCAACACTTTCCATGCTAGATACATCATAGGCGGTTCCCAAACAAAAAATAAAGTTTATTCCTTTTTCCACCATGACTTTCACTTTCCATGGCTAACCATATCCACGGGTGCCCTCCATACCAAAACTTTCCAAGGAATTTATTATTTGACAACATAAAGTAAATTCATTATTTATTTCGGGACTGGGCATCCCTAATACCTTTGTCGTACTCTCATGCAATGATAAGTGTGTTGGGGAACGTGCTAATTTCAAAAAAATTCCTACAATCACACAAGATCTATCTCTGTGATGCATAGCAACGAGAGGGGAGAGTGTGTCCACGTACCTTCGTAGACCGAAAGCGGAAGCGTTATGACAACGCAGTTGATGTAGTCGCACGTCTTCACGATCCGACAGATCTTAGTACCGAACTTACGGCACCTCCGTGATCAGCACACATTTAGCTCGGGGACATCCCTCATACTCTTGATCCAGTTGAGGCCGAGGAAGAGTTTCTCAGCACGACGGCGTGGTGACGGTCATGATGAAGTTACCGGTGCAGGGCTTCGCCTAAGCACTACGACTTTATGACCGAGGTGTGTAACTATGGAGGGGGCAACACACACGGCTAAACAATGCCAACTTATGTATCTATGGGGTGCCCCCTCCCCCGTATATAAAGGAGTGGACGAGGGGGGAGGGCCGGCCCTCTATGGCGCACCCTAGAGGAGTCCTACTCCCACCGGGAGTAGGATTCCCCTTTCCCTAGTTGGACTAGGAGAGAAGGAAGGGGGAGAGAGGGAGGAAGGAAAGGGGGACGACACCCCACCCAATTCGGATTGGGCTTGGGGGGGCTCCCTCCACCTGGCCGCCTCCTCCTCTCTCCCACTATGGCCCAATAAGGCCCACATACTTCCCGGGGGGTTCCGGTAACCTCCCGATACTCCGGTATATGCCCAAACACACCCGGAACCATTCCGATGTCCAAACATAGGCTTCCAGTATATCAATCTTCAGGTCTCGACCATTTAGAGACTCCTCGTCATGTCTGCGATCACATCCGGGACTCTGAACTACCTTCAATACATCAAAACACATAAACTCATAATACGAATTGTCATCGAATGTTAAGCATGCAGACCCTACGGGTTCGAGAACTATGTAGACATGACCGAGACACGTCTCCGATCAATAACCAATAGCAGAACCTGGATACTCATATTGGTTCCTACATATTCTACGAAGATCTTTATCGGTCAAACCGCATAACAACATATGTTGTTCCCTTTGTCATCGGTATGTTACTTGCCCGATATTCGATCGTCGGTATCTCAATACCTAGTTCAATCTCGTTACTGGCAAGTCTCTTTACTCGTTCCATAATACTTCATCCCACAACTAACTCATTAGTTACAATGCTTGCAAGGCTTATAGTGACGAGTATTACCGAGAGGGCCCAGAGATACCTCTCCGAAACACGGAGTGACAAATCCTAATCTCGATCTATGCCAACCCAACAAACACCTTCAGAGACACCTATAGAGCACCTTTATAATCACCCTTTTACATTGTGAGGTTTGGTAGCACACAAAGTGTTCCTCCGGTATTCGGGAGTTGCATAATCTCATAGTCTGAGGAACTTGTATAAGTCATGAAGAAAACAGTAGCAATTAAACTAACACGATCATAAAGCTAAGATAACGGATGGTTCATGTCCATCACATTATTCTCCTAATGATGTGATCCCATTCATCAAATGACAACACATGTTTATGGTTAGGAAACCTAACCATCTTTGATTAACGAGCTAGTCAAGTAGAGGCATACTAGGGACTATATGTTTTGTCTATGTATTCACATGTGTACTAAGTTTCCGGTTAATACAATTCTAGCATTAATAATAAACATTTAATATGAATTAAGGAAATAAATAATAACTTTATTATTACCTCTAGGGCATATTTCTTTTAGTCTCCCACTTGCACTAGAGTCAACAATCTAGATTACATAGTAATGATTCTAACACCCAGGGAGCTTTGGTGCTGATCATGTTTTGCTTGTGAGAGAGGCTTAGTTGACGGGTCTGCAACATTCAGATCCATGTGTATCTTGCAAATCTCTATGTCCCCTTCTGACACTTGATGACTGATGGAATTGAAGCGTCTTTTGATGTGCTTGGTTCTCTTGTGAAATTTGGATTCCTTTGCCAAGGCAATTGCACCAGTATTGTCACAAAAGATTTTCATTGGACCCGATGCATTAGGTATGACACCTTGATCGGATATGAACTCCTTCATCCAAACTCCTCCATTCGCTGCTTCTGAAGCAGCAATGTACTCCGCTTCACACGTAGATCCCGCCACGACGCTCTGCTTGGAACTGCACCAACTGACAGCTCCTCCATTCAATAAAAATACGTATCCGGTTTGCGACTTAGAGTCATCTGGATCAGTGTCCAAGCTTGCATTGACGTAACCATTTACGACGAGCTCTTTTTCACCTCCATAAACGAGAAACATATCCTTAGTCCTTTTCAGGTATTTCAGGATGTTCTTGACCGCTGTCCAGTGCTCCACTCCGGGATTACTTTGGTACCTCCTGCTAAGCTTATAGCAAGACATACATCAGGTCTGGTACACAACATTGCATACATGATAGAACCTATGGCTGAAGCATAGGGAATGACTTTCATTTTCTCTCTATCTTCTGCGGTGGTTGGGCTTTGAGTCTGACTCAACTTCACACCTTGTAACACAAGCAACAACCATTTCTTTGACTGATCCATTTTGAACTTCTTCAAAACTTTATCAAGGTATGTGCTTTGTGAAAGTCCAATTAAGCGTCTTGATCTATCTCTATAGATCCTCATGACCAATATGTAAGCAGCTTCTCCAAGGTCTTTCATAGAAAAACTCTTATTCAGGTATCCCTTTATGCTATCCAGAAAGTCTATATCATTTCCAATAAACAATATGTCATCTACATATAAGATCAGAAATGCTATAGAGCTCCCACTCACTTTCTTCTAAATACAGGCTTCTCCAAAAGTCTGTATAAAACCATATGCTTTGATCACACTATCAAAGCGTTTATTCCAACTCTGAGAGGCTTGCACCAGTCCATAAATGGATCGCTGGAGCTTGCACAGTTTGCTAGCACCCTTTGGATCGACAAAATCTTCCGGTTGCATCATATACAACTCTTCTTCCAGAAATCCATTCAGGAATGCATTTTTGACATCCATTTGCCAAATTTCATAATCATAAAATGCAGCAATTGCTAACATGATTCGGAAAGACTTAAGCATCGGTACGGGTGAGAAAGTCTCATCTTAGTCAACTCCTTGAACTTGTCGAAAACCTTTTGCAACAAGTCGAGCTTTGTAAACAGTAACATTACCGTCTGCGTCGGTCTTCTTCTTAAAGATCCATTTATTTTCTATGGCTTGCCGATCATCGGGAAAGTCCACCAAAGTCCACACTTTGTTCTCATACATGGATCCCATCTTAGATTTCATGGCCTCAAGCCATTTCGCAGAATCTGGGCTCATCATCGCTTCCTCATAGTTCGTAGGTTCATCATGGTCTAGTAACATGACTTCCAGAACAGGATTACCATACCACTCTGGTGCAGATCTTTCTCTGGAAGACCTACGAGGTTCGTTAGTAACTTGATCTAAAGCTTCATGATCATCGTCATTAGCTTCCTCACTAATTGGTGTAGGAATCATAGGAACTGATTTCTGCGATGAACTACTTTCCAATAGGGAGCATGTACAGTTACCTCGTCAAGTTCTACTTTCCTCCCACTCACTTCTTTCGAGAGAAACTACTTCTCTAGAAAGGCTCCATTCTTAGCAACAAAGATTTTGCCTTTGGATCTGTGATAGAAGGTGTACCCAAATGTTTCTTTTGGGTATACTATGAAGACGCACTTCTCCGATTTTGGGTTCGTGCTTATCAGGTTCAAGCTTTTTCACATAAGCATCGCAACCCCAAACTTTAAGAAACGACAACTTTGGTTTCTTGCCAAATCAAAGTTCATAAGGTGTCATCTCAACGGATTTAGATGGTGCCCTATTTAAAGTGAATGCACCCGTCTCTAAAGCATAACCCAAAATGATAGCGGTAAATCAGTAAGAGACATCATAGACCGCACCATCTCTAATAAAGTACAGTTACAACGTTCGGACACACCATTTCCCTGTGGTGTTCCAGGTGGCGTTAATTGTGAAACTATCCCATGTTGTTTCAAATGAAGACCAAACTCGTAACTCAAATATTCTCCTCCATGATCAGATCGTAGAAACTTTATTTTTTTGTTACGATGATTTTCCACTTCACTCTGAAATTCTTTGAACTTTTCAAATGTTTCAGACTTATGCTTCATCAAGTAGATATAACCATATCTGCTCAAATCATCTATGAAGGCAAGAAAATAACGATACCCACCACGAGCATCAATACTCATTGGACCGCATACATCGGTATGCATTATTTCCAACAAGTCAGTAGCTCGTTCCATTGTTCTGGAGAACAGAGTTTTAGTCATCTTGCCCATAAAGCACGGTTCGCAAGCACCAAGTGATTCATAATCAAGTGATTCCAAAAGTCCATCAGCATGGAGTTTCTTCATGCGCTTTACACCGATATGCCCAAACGGCAGTGCCACAAATAAGTTGCACTATCATTATTAAAGTTCAATCTTTTGGCTTCAACACTATGAATATGTGTATCACTACTATCAAGATTTAACAGAAATAGACCACTCAGCAGGGGTGCATGACCATAAAAGATATTACTCATATAAATAGAACAACCATTATTCTCTGACTTAAATGAATAATCGTCTCGCATTAAACAAGATCCAGATATGATGTTCATGCTCAATGCTGGCACCAAATAACAATAATTCAGGTCTAAAACTAATCCCGATGGTAGATGTAGAGGTAGCGTTCCGACCGCGATCACATCGACTTTGGAACCATTTCCCACACGCATCGTCACCTCGTCCTTAGCCAATCTTCGCTTAATCCGTAGCCCCTGTTTCGAGTTGCAAATATGAGCAACAAAACCAGTATCAAATACCCAGGCGCTACTGCGAGCATTAGTCAAGTACACATCAATAACATGTATATCAAATATACCTTTCACTTCGCCATACTTCTTATCTGCCAAATACTTGGGGCAGTTCTGCTTCTAGTGACCAGTCCCTTTGCAGTTGGAGCACTCAGTTTCAGGCTTAGGTCCAGACTTGGGTTTCTTCTCTTGAGCAGCAACCTTTTCCCTGTTCTTCTTGAAGTTCCCTTTCTTCCCTTTGCCCTTTTTCTTGAAACTAGTGGTCTTATTGACCATCAACACTTGATGCTCCTTTTTGATGTCTACCTCCACGGCCTTTAGCATCGTGAAGAGCTCGGAAATAGTCTTTTCCATCCCTTGCATATTATAGTTCATCGCGAAGCATTTATAGCTTGGTGGCAGTGATTGAAGAACTCTGTCAATGACACAATCAACTGGAAGATCAACTCCCAGCTGAGTCAAGTGATTATGATACCCAGACATTTTGAGTATGTGTTCACTGACAGAACTACTCTCCTCCATTTTGCAGCTGTAGAACTTGTTGGAGACTTCATATCTCTCAACTTGGGCATTTGCTTGAAATATTAACTTCAACTCTTGGAACATCTCATATGCTCCATGACGTTCAAAACGTCTTTGAAGTCCCGATTCTAAGACGTAAAGCATGGAACACTGAACTATCGAGTAGTCATCAGCTTTGCTCTTCCAGACATTCTTAACATCATCAGTAGCATCTGCAGCAGGCCTGGCACCCAACGGTGCTTCCAGGACATAATTCTTCTGTGCAGCAATGAGGATAAACCTCAAGTTACGGACCCAGTCCGTGTAGTTGCTGCCATCATCTTTCAACTTAGCTTTCTCTAGGAACGCATTAAAATTCAAAGGAACGGTAGCACGGGCCATTGATCTACAACAACATAGACATGCAAAATACTATCAGGTACTAAGTTCATGATAAATTAAAGTTCAATTAATCATATTACTTAAGAACTCCCACTTAGATAGACATCCCTCTATTCATCTAAGTAATCATGTGATCCAAATCAACTAAACCATGTCCGATCATCACGTGAGATGGAGTAGTTTTGAATGGTGAACATCCCTATGTTGATCATATCTACTATATGATTCATGCTCCACCTTTCGGTCTCAGTGTTCCGAGGCCATATCTGCATATGCTAGGCTCGTCAAGTTTAACCCGAGTATTCTGCATTTGCAAAAGTGGCTTGCACCCGTTGTATGTGAACATAGAGCTTATCACACCTCATCATCACGTTGTGTCTCGGCATGACGAAATGTAGCAACGGTGCATACTCAGGGAGAACACTTGTACCTTGAAATTTAGTAAGGGATCATCTTATAATGCTACCGATGTTCTAAGCAAAATAAGATGCATAAAGGATAAACATCACATGCAATCAAAATATGTGACATGATATGGCCATCATCATCTTGTGCTTATGATCTCCATCACCAAAGCATCGTCATGATCTCCAACGTCACCGGCGCGACACCTTGATCTCCATCGTAGCATCATTGTCGTCTCGCCACCTATTGTTACTACGACTATCGCTATGCTTAGTGATAAAGTAAAACAATTACATGGCGATTGCATTGCATACAATAAAGCGACAACCATATGGCTCCCGCCAGTTGCCGATAACTTTGTTACAAAACATGATCATCTCATACAACAATTTATATCACATCATGCTTGACCATATCACATCACAGAAAGCCCCGCAAAAACAAGTTAGACGTCCTGTACTTTGTTGTTGCAAGTTTTATGTGGCTGCTATGGGCTTCTAGAAAGAACCGTTCTTACCTACGCATCAAAACCACAACAGTTTTTCATCAAGTGTGATGTTTTAACCTTCAACAAGGACCGAGGTAGCCACACTCGATTCAACTAAAGTTGGAGAAACAAACACTCACCAGCCACCTATGTGCAAAGCACGTCGGTAGAAGCAGTCTCGTGTAAGCGTACGCGTAATGTCGGTCTGAGCCGCTTCATCCAACAATACCACCGAATCAAAGTATGACATGCTAGTAAGTAGTATGACTATTATTGCCCACAACTCTTTGTGTTCTACTCGTGCATATAACATCTACGCATAGACCTGGCTCGGATGGCACTGTTGGGGAATGCGGTAATTTCAAAAAAAAAATCCTACGATCACGCAAGGTCTATCTATGTGATGCATAGCAACGAGAGGGGAGAGTGTGTCCACATACCCTCGTAGACCGAAAGCGGAAGCGTTATGACAACACGGTTGATGTAGTCGTACGTCTTCACGATCCGACCGATCTTAGTACCGAACATACGGCACCTCCACGATCAGCACACGTTCAGCTCGGGGACGTCCCTCATATTCTTGATCCAGTTGAGGCCAAGGGAGAGTTTCGTCAGCACGACAGCGTGGTGACGGTGATGATGAAGTTAACAGCGCAGGGCTTCGCCTAAGCACTACGACGATATGACCAAGGTGTGTAACTGTGGAGGAGGGCACCGCACACGGCTAAACAATGTCAACTTCTGTGTCTATGGGGTGCCCCATCCCCCGTATATAAAGGAGTGGAGGAGAGGGGAGGGCCGACCCTCTATGGCGCGCACTGGAGGAGTCCTACTCCCACCGGGAGTAGGATCCCCCCCCTTCCCTAGTTGGACTAGGAGAGAAGGAAGGGGAGAGAGGGAGGAAGGAAGGGGGGCGGCCCCCCACCCAATTTGGATTGGGCTTGGGGGCACCCTCCACGTGGCCGCCTCCTCCTCTCTCCCACTATGGCCCAATAAGGCCCGTATACTTCCCGGCGGTTCCGGTAACCTCCCGATACTACGGTATATGCCCAAACTCACCCGGAACCATTCCAATGTCCAAACATAGGCTTCCAATATAGCAATCTTCATGTCTCGACCATTTCGAGACTCCTCGTCATGTCCGTGATCACACCTGGGACTCCGAACTACCTTCAGTACATCAAAACACATAAACTCATAATACCAATCGTCATCAAACGTTAAGCGTGCGGACCCTACGGGTTCGAGAACTATGTAGACATGACCAAGACACGTCTCCGGTCAATAACCAATAGTGGAACCTGGATGCTCATATTGGTTCCTACATATTCTACGAAGATCTTTATCGGTCAAACCGCATAACAACATACGTTGTTCCCTTTGTCATTGATATGTTACTTGCCCGAGATTCGATCGTTCGTATCTCAATACCTAGTTCAATCTCATTACCGGCAAGTCTCTTTACTCATTCCGTAATACTTCATCCCGCAACTAACTCATTAGTTACAATGCTTGCAAGGCTTATTGTGATGAGTATTACCGAGAGGGCCCAGAGATACTCTCTGAAACACGGAGTGACAAATCCTAATCTCGATCTATGCCAACCCAACAAACACCTTCGGAGACACCTGTAGAGTACCTTTATAATCACCCTTTTACATTGTGACGTTTGGTAGCACACAAAGTGTTCCTCCTGTATTCGGGAGTTGCATAATCTCATAGTGTGAGGAACTTGTATAAGTCATGAAGAAAGCAGTAGCAATGAAACTAACACGATCATAAAGCTAAGCTAACGGATGGGTCATGTCCATCACACATTCTCCTAATGATATGATCCCGTTCATCAAATGACAACACATGTCTATGGTTAGGAAACTTAAACATCTTTGATTAACAAGCTAGTCAAGTAGAGGCATACTAGGGACTATATGTTTTGTCTATGTATTCACACATGTACTAAGTTTCCGGTTAATACAATTCTAGCATGAATAATAAACATTTATCATGAATTAAGGAAATAAATAATAACTTTATTATTGCCTCTAGGGCGTATTTCCTTCAAAGTGAATAAACACTCATCGTGAGAATAACACATCTAGCATGGAAAATATTGGCTACCCTTTACCGCTTCACGAGTAGTACAACACACAAAAGAGAAATTTATTTTGAACATTAGAGATGGCACATGCAAATTTGCTTAGAACAGCATGGAAATACCAGATATAGGTAGGTATAGTGGACTCATAAGGCAAAATTGGTTTAAAGGGTTTTGGATGCACAAGTAGTGATCATACTTAGTGCAAAATGAAGGCTAGCAAAAAGATTGAGAAGCGACCAACCAAAAAGCAAAAAATCTCGTACCCAAGCATTAAGCATAAGTAACACCGAATAATGCACCATAAGTAGGATATAAATTTCATTGCATAACTATTGACTTTCGTGCTTGCATAGGGAATCACAAACCTTAAAATCAATATTCTTACTAAAGCACAATTACTCATCAACATGACTCACATATCATATCGTCATATCTCAAAACTATTACTAAGAATCAAGTTTATTTTGTCTAGTGATCTTCATGAAAGTTTTTATTACATCCCCCTTGGATATCTATCACTTTGGGACTATTTTCATGTGTTGCTTTTGATAAGCTCAAACAAATATAAGTGAAGATCATGATCATAATTTTTTCTTTCTCTCAAAATAATCTAAGTGAAGCAAGAGAGAATTTCTTCAAAACTTTACTAAATCGCAAATGAATCTAAGTGAAGCATGAGAGCATTTATTCAAAATTAACAAAGCACACCGTGCTCAAAAAGATATAAGTGAAGTACTAGAGCAAATCCATGGCTCTAAAAATTTAAGTGAAGCATAGGAGCAAGCATAGCATAATTTTTGGCTCTCTCAAAAGGATGTGTCCAGCAAGGATTCAACACTTAAAATACAAAGCAAAACAAGCAAAGACTCATATCATACAAGATGCTTCAAGCAAAACACATATCATGTGACGAATAAAAATATAGTTTCAAGTAAAATACCGATGGTCGTTAGAAGAAAGCGGGGATGCCACTCGGGACATCCCCAAACTTAGTTGCTTTCTACTTCTTTGAATATTATCTTGGTGTGCCTCGTGCATCCCCAAGCTTAGCCTTTTGCCTATCCTTATTCCTTCATCCATCGTAAGATAACCCAAAACTTGAAAACTCCAATCACACAAAACTCAAACAAAACCTTCGTGAGATCTGTTAGTATAAGAAACCAAACCACTATTATAGGTACTGTAGCAAACCTATTATTATTTTGTTTTTGCATTATATCTACTGTATTCCAACTTCTCTATGGCGAAAACTCATCAAAGAAAAGCATAGAATCATCAAAACAAGCACACAACGCAAAGAAAACAGAATCTGTCAAAAACAGAACAGTCTGTAGCAATCTGAAAATTTAGAATACTTCTGTAACTCAAACAATTATGAACTAAACTAGTGGACGTGAGTAATTTGTCTATTAATCCTCTTCAAAAAGAATCAACTTAAAATCACTCTTCTGTTAAAAATGACAAATAATCTCGTGAGCACAAAAGTTTCTATTTTTCAGCAAGATCAAATAAACTTTCACCCAAGTCTTCCCAAAGGTCTTGCTTGGCACGAACACTAACTAAAACACACAAAAAACACAATCATAACAGTAGCATAATTGTGCTAACACTCAAGAACAGAAAGCAAAAAGAAAAAATAAATTTTGTTCATTGGATTGCCTCCCAACAAGCGCTATCGTTTTACGCCCCTAGCTAGGCATAACGCGTAGGATCTAAGTTTTGTCATCTTTAGTTCTAGATCCAGAAGACGCCCTCATGATTGATTCATATGGTGGCCTAATTCTTGTTCTAGGGAAGTGTTCCATTCCCTTCCTTAGTGGAAATTGAAATTTAATATTGCCTTCTTTCATATCAATCACGGCACCAATAGTACGCAAAAACGGTCTACCAAGAATAATTGGACAAGAAGGATTGCAATCAATATCAAGAACAATAAAATCTATGGGCACACAATTCCTATTTGCAAGAATAAGAACATCATTAATCCTTCCCATAGGATTTTTAATAGTAGAATCCGCTAAGTGCAAATTTAAAGAGCATTCTTCTATATCGGTGAGACCAAGCACATCACATAAAGATTTCAGAATTGTAGAAACACTAGCACCCAAGTCATATAAAGCAAAACACTCATAATTTTTAATCTTGACTTTGATAGCAGGTTCTCATTCATCATGCAATTTTCTAGGAATTGAAACTTCTAATTCCAACTTTTCTTCAAAAGCTTTCATCATAGCATCAACAATATGTTTATTAAAAGCTTTATTTTGTTCATAAGTATGGGGTGAATTTATCATGGATTGCAACAAAGAAATACAATCAACCAAAGAGCAACTATCATAATTAAAGTCTTTTTAATCCAAAATAGTGGGCACATCACTAGTTAAAGTCTTGACCTCTTCAAACCCACTTTTATCAATCTTTTCAACAAGATTTTCACCCTCCGAATCATAGGGACGCCTTCTAACTAAAGTTAACTCTTCTCCAGTCCCTTTTTCATCAATCTTAAATTTACTAAACAAAGATTACGAGAAACAAAATTCAATCTCGCATAAAAAAATTATGACCATCCAAAGATTTAACCCATGAGTTGGGCAATTCCTTAGCATCAGTTTCATCCTTTCCCAAGATTGTGCAACATGCTCATGTTCAAGTTGCTTGAAATTCATGATATGGGTTCTAAGGGAAATAATTTTTGCGGGCGGAAAATACTTAGTGATAAAAGCATCCTTGCACTTGTTCTAAGAATCGATACTATTGCGAGGCAAAGAAGAAAACCAAATTTTTGCGCGATCTTGCAAAGAAAACGGAAATAATTTCAACTTCACAACATCATTGTCCACATCTTTTTGCTTTTGCATGTCGCATAATTCCACGAATGCGTTAATATGGGATGCGGCATCCTCATTAGGAGTACCTGCAAATTGATCTTTCATGACAAGATTCAACAAAGCAGTATTAATATCACAAGATTCCGCACTAGTGTCGGGAGGAGCAATCAGAGTGTTAATGAAATCATTGTTGTTGGTATTTGAGAAATCACACAACTTGGTGTTCTCTTGAGTCATGATGACTGCGCAAAAAGATTGCACTCAAAAACAGATCTGACAAGGAAACGGCAAACGAAAAAGAGGGCGAATAAAACAACAATTTTTTATGAAGTGGGGGAGAGGAAAACGAGAGGCAAATGGCAAATAATGTAAATTGCAAGGAGATGAGATTTATGATTAAGAACCTGGTTGATGTTGAAGATCCTCCTCGGCAACGGTGCATAAATTCCTTTTGATGTCTGCTAGAACTACGTTGATATTTCCCCAAAGAGGAAGGGATGATGCAGTATAGCGACTCTAGGTATTTTCCTCAGCGATGAGACCAAGGTTATCGAACCAGTAGGAGAACCTCCTCACACCACGTAAACAACACCTGCACACAAATGACAAATACTCGCAACCCGGTGTGTTAAAGGGGTTGTCAATCCCTTTCGGGTACGACGCCTCAAGATAGGCAAATAACGTGAGATAAATGTGGTAGATAGGATAAATAGATCGCAGAACAAATAAATTGCAACAAAGTATTTTTGTATTTTTGTTTAATAGACTGAAAATAAATGCAAGGAAAAATAGATCACAAAGGCAAATATGATGAGAAGAGACCTGCGGGCCGTAGGTTTCACTAGTGGCTTCTCTCAAGAAAAATACCAAACAGTGGGAAAACAATTATTGTTGGGCAATTGATAGAACTTCAATCATGACGATATCCAGGCAATGATCATTATATAGGCATCACGTCCAAGATTAGTAGACCGACTCCTGCATGCATCTACTACTATTACTCCACACATCGAGCGCTATCCAGTATGCATCTAATGTATTAAGTTCATGGAGAAACGTAGCAATGCAATAAAAACGATGACATGATGTAGACAGTATCCGTTTATCTATTGCGAAGATATAGATCTCATCTTGTTATCCTTAGTAGCAACGATACATACGTGTTGGTTCCCCTTCTGTCACTGGGATCAAGCACCGTAAGATCGAACCCACTACAAAGCATCTCTTCCCATTGCAAGATAAATAGATCAAGTTGGCCAAACAAAACCCAAATATTGGAGAAGAAATATGAGGCTATAAGCAATCATGCATATAAGAGATCAAAGAAGACTCAAATAACTTTCATGGATAAAAACATAGATCTAATCATAAACTCAAAGTTCATCGGATCCCAACAAACACACCGCCAAAAGACTTACATCATATGGATCTCCAAGAGACCATTGTATTGATAATCAAGAGAGAGAGAGAGGAAGCCATCTAGCTACTAACTACGGACCCATAGGTCTACAAAGAACTACTCACGCATCATAGGAGAGGCACCTATGGAAGTGGTGAACCCCTCCATGACGGTGTCTAGATTGGATCTGGTGGTTCTGGACTCTGCGGCGGGTGGAATAGATTTTTGTCAACTTACCTAGGGTTTCTAAAATATTTGGATATTTATAGAGCAAAGAGGCGGTTCAAGGGGCACCCGAGGTGGGCACAACCCACCAGGGCGCGCCTGGGCCTCTTGTGCAAAAAATGATTGTAAAACATCCAAGAATGATAATATAACAACATGGAACAATCAAAAATTATAGATACATTGGAGACGTGTCACGTGCTCGGGGCAGGCCCAGAGGCTTCTGTCGGTGCAACAAACCTTGAGTCTGTTGCCCTGACTGTCCACATGCACGGGATCAAGATTGAAGCACCAACCCAAGACATAATACAAGAAACCAAGAGATTCGAAGGACCAACAAGAAGATCAGAGGGACCAAGACCAAGCCAGAGAAGCAAGATATCGTCAAGAGAAAGGCCTCCTTTGCCGGGCAAGCGAGCCCGGCAAGGGACGAGGCCACCCCCAGAAGAAGACGACCAAGGCGTCCCGGCAAGGCCTGATGGGACTTGCGGAGGCTAAATCACCTCACCAACCACTCCATGACGACTCACGTCGTTGATCAGTGCGGTGTCAAGCCGTAAAGTGATTACGTGGCAGCCATTCGCCACATGGCAGCCCTTTTCTACCAGAAAACCCACAGATGACACCCGTCCTGCGGCGTGTCAAACAAGCAGGCGTGGAGCTGGCAAGATTGCCCGGCAAGTCTTGTCGGGCAACCAAATATGTGACGTTGAGCGGTGCATTAGATGCGCACTGTCAGCCCACAGAGTTAGGTATGATAGCATTGTTTGCTATCATATCAATGCCTAATGACTACTTTGCCATTGTGGTGACCCCTTGATCTATAAAAGGAGGCCCTTGGCAATGGTAAACGAGGTTAGAAGGTTGGATAACTCACACCCCCATACGCGCGTAGTCGCTGCCGCCCTGAGGCAACCCTTGCCGGGCAAGTGTACTACGCTCCACCACCACATTTCCACCATCAATCCACCAAAAGCAGGAGTAGGGTTTTACGCCTCGTGATGGCCCGAACGGTAAACTGCCCGTGTGATCTCTGTCGTGCTGCCTCACGCTCGTCTGCTCTTTGTGCAACGCGACTCCCCCTGCCGAACCAGCAAGGGGCCTCCTGGTCCCATAGGTGGCCGTGGTTTCCCGCGACATGGCGAAATTAGGCAAAAAGGATACGTGAACGCGGTAATATGCGGAAAATCATACGGCTAAGATGCAAAAAAAAAAAAAACAAGGTAAAATGTGATGCAAAATGTACTCACCATGTAGCCGAAAGCCAGCCACAACATCCGAACCGAAGAAGACAGCAAACGCGCCGTCTGGTGCGTATAAGCCCGCCGATACCAGTCAGGGCAAAGGCTTTGGAATATTCTGTAATCCTAAAAAGGGGTAACAAAAAGCTCATGAAAGCAAGACGGGCGGCGAAGAATGATAGATTTTTGTGGCGAAGGTTGTGATAGGAGAGGACAAATATATACTCTAGCTGTGAGGATCAAATTTTTTGTGGCGTTTGTCTGTTTGGGAATGTTTGTGATTTGATGCGGGAAACGGGAGTGGAAATATTCTGCTTGTAAGGATGATATTTCTCTGTGGAGTCTATGGAGAATGTTGGTGATTGCTGCTTCTGCTGGGCCTGTTTCCGGGTTTGTTTGGATGAAGTTGGCGCTGCAGGATGCATTGGGTGATAACCAACAAACTGCAACTTGAGGTCAGGAGTACTCTGCTTGTTTGTCATCAAGTAGCAACATTTATCATTATTATTGATTTGGTCTAACTAATCCTTGATTAGACTCATGCAATGATGCATGTGTATAATGTGATGTGTGTCAAGCTACTATTTTTGACCGATGTAAGGATAACAAGATTTGTTGAATCCGTCTGTGTGTCATGTATTAGCTGGTCAATTAATTGGTAGTGAGCGTGGAGGACACCAGATGACATTGTAGTACTCCTACTTAGTGGTGTCAAAAACGTTTTTATATTATGAGACAGAGGGATTAGTATTGTAGTACTTCCTCCGTTTATAAATATTTGTCTTTTTAAAGATTTCAAATGGTTACCACATACGGATGTATATAGACAAATTTTAGATTGTAGATTCACTCACTTTGCTCCGTATGTAGTCACTTGTTGAAATCTCTAGAAAGACAAATATTTAGAAACAGAGAGAGTAGTATGCATGTCCACATGTTGGTATGTGTTTGACCATTCAAGTGGGGTGGATACAATGCTGCAAGATACGGAAGGGAATACATGAATAAATGGAATGGTTGAGAAAGGAGGGAGATATTCTTCACGCACAAACACTCGCGAAAGGGGAAGAATAGAGGAAAGAAAAGATGCATGCAGGTCCGGTGGTGGTACTAGCTACCATGGCTACACAGCTAGTAGACGGGTGATGGATGTGAAGGGTAGGGACAAGCTGGGAAAGGTAGGGGGTTGCGTGTCGACCATGCGTGCCACTCACTAATTGCAGCAACGGAACACATGGCGGTTTTACGCTCCATTTGGGCATCATATCCAGCCGTCAGGTGGTCGTTTTCATCAACAGTGCTTACGTGTCCATCCTCGCCCGTTAGGTGGTCGTTTTCCTCTCTAGTACCTACCTTAGCAGATTATATTAGTCAGTTATAAGCCGTGGATATGATTCAAGTTTTAGTTAGTGGACAGGACAGGCTAGCTAGGCTATATACTTATATGCTGAATGCTGCAGCCTGGGGGTGGGGTGCCACGATCTAAAGATCCATATCCATCCTGGGCACATGCAGTACTATCATTCATTCAGCTAAAGGAAAACGAAAGAAAGATAGTGTCGATGGCAACATATGTCACCGTCGACAGATCCCAACATATATACTCCTCTTTCTGTAGATGTCCGTCTAGGGAAATGCAACCCTAGCCAGGAGAAATGTTACTATGGATTACATCCACGCACTTAAGAGCAACTTCAACGGAGCGACCCATTTCATCCGCTCGCATTCGTTTGGGTCGGTGTGGACATAAAAGTCGGCCCAACGCGCCGACCCAAACGGACGCGTGTTCGTTTGGCGTCCGCCTGCCGACCCATTTTCGCTCCATTTTTTAGCCGGATTTGCGTCGGCACGGACACAAGACGGATGCGAGCGCGAGCGCCTTCTTTTTTTCGGGCCCGCTGATCGGTGGCAGCCTCCACCATTTTCCTCAATTTCCCACAAAAACCCTCCAGCCCCACCCCCGCCATGTACGACGACCTAGACGCCGCCGCCGGCCTCGCCTCCCTCGCCACGTCTGGCATGCCGACCGCCCCCTCCGGCAAAGGCAAGCCTCGCGTCCTCCCGCAAGATCGCCGTCGCGCCCAAGCCAAAGAAGGTGCTGACGCCCGAACAACGGGCAAGGGAGTCGGCCAAGAGGAAGAGCCGGAGGCATGCGGCGGACGCGAGGGATGAAGCCATCGCGGCGGCCGCCGTCGCCGCTGCCACGCAGCAGGAGGTCACTAACGCCTGTGTCGTGGCGGCAACGAGGGAGGTGCTCTATATGCTAGGGTTAAATCCTAGCCAGCACGGCCTCGTCAGTGCCGCCGTGGCCGCAGCCAGCACCGGTTCATCCGCGTTCCCTTGGATGATACTGCCCGACTCGCCCCGCGCGTCGGCTTGCACCCCGATGCCCGGCATCCATGTCTACCCGCAGGCCTCTCGCCTCTTCGGGGAGTGCTCGCCCGAGGTGAGTGTGGTTGCGCCTTCCACGCCAGACGTGCTCAAATTCGACGACGAGTGATCTATGGCGGCGAGCGCCATCCTTTTTTTGTATGCCGGCAGGTGTGATGTCATGACCACGGGCTGTGATGTCGTGGTCGAACTCAAGTCCCACCCCTTTTTTGTGTGCTGGCATGTGTGCCCGTCGTTGGCGAGTGCGCCAGCATGAACTGTGTATGAACTGTGTGGTGATATTTTTTAAAGCCGGCATTGTATGTCGGCGCTGGCATGGTATCGACATGAGACAGGGCCGCTGGCAATGCTCTATGGCCGCGGGCCTTTTTCTAAAAAAATGAGTGTAGACATGAAATGGGTCGGTAATTGGGCGCACTGCCGACCCAAATCTAAAATAGGACGGACGAGGACGGGCGGCCGATCCAAACGAACAAAAAACGGACAAAATCGCTGTCTGTTTGGGTTGACCTGTTGGAGTTGCTCTAATACATGAAATACTGTCGTTGACGACATTAACGCTGAGAAAAGGTGAGTATCTGCATACGAGTGGTTGTGCAGTGCACTGGGGTCAAACGTAGGATTCCACATCTTTGCTAGCTAGGACAACACACATATACTGTACTAGAAAGCAAGCAGGTCATCCTGCATGGTACGTGGCACACCGGCCGCCCGGGCATAAATGACAACCGAATCCACGCGACCACCGGTATGTCTGCCATGATAAGACTCTTAGAAATTAATCTTATCATGCATGCATTTGTCATTCAGACCGGTTTGGTTGCGTGTATTCCCGCGTGTATTGGGAAATATCAAGTGATACCAACCCTCCAATGCTCCCATGCTACCAACTTTAAAAATTCAAATTTAAATGTCTCAAGAAAAATACGAAAAAAGTTGTGGATGTTCATGACACATATGTCAACAACCCCTAAAAATTCAGATCCAAGAAGACAAAAGCAAAAATTATACTATTCACATCTGAATTTGTCATTTTTGTTTCTCCATGTGTTATTCGTCTTTAGATCTGCATTAATTAGGGGTTGTCGACACAAGTGTCCTAAACATCCATGATTATTTTCAGAATTTTTTGAACCGTTCGTATTAGAAAATTTAAAGTTTGTAGCATGGGAGAATGTGAGGGCTGGTATCACTGGATATTTTCCGCGTGTATTAGGTTCAACCAGATCCGTGAGATGCAATTTTGGCTAGGTAGCATGCCTCGCATCAAAAGCTCAGTCCGCACGATCTTTAAAGCGTCCCTCAAGCGAAGCCGCTAGGAACACTCAATTTGATCGTCCAGTGCGTCAGGCTCGAGCGATGCAAAAGAGCGCACGTGGATTGCTCAAGCGAGCCCACCTGGTGCGGCCTGGTACGTGGTGTAGGTGAGGTTACACGTGATTTGTTGGTTTAACTCCTAATCTTTACACTTATTAGTCCTTTCTAATCTACACAACGATACTTCAATTTAAGATGATGTATATATAAAAAAGGCACACATTAATGTTGTGGTTCCATTCAGGCGACCGGTCCATAATTTCGTTCACGACAAATGTTCAATTCCGTGTTCATGTTTGGAACTATTTTGAATAAATTTTATTTAATTCATCGTGACGATATACCATTTTAAATTTCCATTAATCAGTATCTTCATCTCGTTATTTCACACAAATTCGTGTTGCACGTTTTGTGTTTTGACAATCGTGTATGAGTAAATCTACATCTTTCTAGTGGATTGTAGAGATGCATATCTGTCGTCTGTTTAATGACACTCTTTAATTTCTTCACCTAGTCTTTTCTAATCTACACTACGATGCTTCGATTCGAAATAAGTTGGACACGAGAAAGATGCACATCGATGTTCCATTTGCACGATTGGTTTGTAGGTTCGTTGACTGTAAATGTTCAAGTTCCCGTTCATCTTTGAAGCTATGCTGGATGAATTTTGGATGAAATTCGGAGTGGCTTCTCTCTGTTCTCACTTATTATCATCAACCTCACCGCATGGACGCCATGTCGCGCCCGACACTGCTGTCGGCGTCGTTTCTCTCGGCCTCCTCGCGTCACGGCCTACTACACTGCCGCCGCCATCACGCACGCACTGCACTTCTCCTCAACATCCTCTACCTCGACACCCTCCTCCTCATCCCTTATCACGAACTTCCCCGTAGTGATGGAGCCACCAACCGGTTTGCCACGTCGTCTATGGGATCGCTCGCCTACGACTCTGTGCTCGTCGCATCGGACGCGACACCACAAAGTTCCCTGCAGTGACGGCACCACCAATTGGTTCGCCACACCATCTACGGGATAGCTTGCGTGCGACTCCGTGCTTGTCGCGTCGGACGCGGCGCCACGACAACCGTCGCCGAGGCACTCTACTATAAGTCTATGTTGCTAAATCTTAATCATATCTAGTGTATGCAACTAAACACCGTGTAGTGCATCAGCCCAGCCAATCCAGACCACCAAACGCTAGGAGATGCAGCCAGCCTATATTCAGACAACCAAACTATGTGCAGGAAATGATGTTTAGCCTGCATTTGTTTAGACAACCCAGTTGAGTTGGATGACCCTACGCCTATGCAAATTTTCGTATGTACCTTACGATGAAGCTTACCTAGAAAGGCTTTATTGCAAAAGAAAGAGTGCAATCCGAGCAATGGTACACCCACGCAGAGATATCTTTTGAAAAGGAGGATGTATCTCCGGCCTCTGCGACGATGCATGCAGCATATTATTAATTATTCACAGAGACCATAGAAGATGATACATCAATAAGCCTGAATCCATCATCTTGACAATGTTGTTGCTACTCCTATCCTCTTGATGAAAGTGTGCCGAATGTCCGGGTCTAATACCAAACAGACATCACATCAAAGCCTAACATCTAAAGCCGGGTGTCCCATCGAAGCCACTACCTGGATTGGGTCCCACATCGGTCTGGTACACTCCCGGTGAGCACCGCACGCTGCAAGGGCCATCACCTCCATCTTCCATCGGTCCATCCTCAGAGCAGAACAGATGCACCGACCTTGCCACGCCTCTCTGCTATCAACGCCACCATGACGCCAGACAACTTCCTCCTCCTGTGCGAGTCCATCTCCACGCATCAGACACCAAGTCTCCACTGCGCCATGCAGCCGAGAGCCACCGTCGACGATACGTTTGATGCCACACCGCTCCACCTTCATGCCATCTCGCGTCGACTCTGAACTACCAGCAACTCCACCACCCTGAGCAGTCCCCGGCTGTCGCCTTCAGGAAGGAACACGACACCAAAGTGCCATCGTCACCCAAACAGAGGAACAGAGGCTTTCGCCTACGCTCATGGCAGAGATGGGGGGAGGGGGGCGTATGATCCACACTGAAGCCTCCAGGAAGGGAATCGGCGCTGAGGGCGTCGACTTTGGTGCGGCCGCCACACCGGCCTGAAGTTTCCCCCGAATCCATGCCCACCCGCCAGATCCGTCTAGGCAGTATTGGCATCGACCGTAGTCGCTACTGCAGCTAGCACGAACCGGACTAGATCGAGTCGAAGACGACGCCTTATGTTTAAGTTTTACGTAATTAGCCATTTGGCAATTTGTGATTGGGAGTGGGGTAGGAGGGACCCACCCCACTTGAAATCATTGGGG
>NC_041383.1:733252903-733290277 GCF_002162155.2 Triticum dicoccoides | reverse complement strand
GGGGTGGAAGGGGGGGGGGGGAGAAGAGTATTTGTGATGAAAAGTTACGTACACTTTCGTAACTTCTTCATTAATCCGGCGGTGGTGTATTAGTTAGGGATGGAAGATTTTGTAGCTTTTTAGTAAAAATTGCACATACAAAGGGGCAAAAAATAACGATGCAAGCAATCAAACACATCCCTATCTTCTTGCCACCTCGCTCACTCAAGCAAAGGCCTTGTGATGGAAAGAAATGCCGTTAATTTGCGCACGTAGCTCAATCGATTCATTCATCTGTTCCCTTAATATTATTACGGAGAGAGAATCATCATATTACTCTAAGCAAGTGCTACGGTAGTTAACTACTTGCTTAAGCAAGAAATCTTACACAGTACACACGTAGTGAATAATGAGAGCCCCAATGCTAGTCATGTCATCTAGGAGTAGTAGAGTAGCTAACTAGCTTGGAGAATCCATCCATTGTAAGTGGAATGGAGTTGCTGCTGCTACAGTCGACGGCCGCCGCGCCAATCATGGTGCAGGAGCCGAGCGGCACCTCTGTTGCTGCTGCTTCAGCTGCAGGCTACTAGCAGTGCTCCTACCGCTCCGGCAGTCGGGGACGGCTAACTGCGCCGCCTGGGCCTGACGATCCTGCAAGCCAACAATGCAATACATACGCACTCATCGTAATGCTTCGAGTAGCTAGCACACAATAATCAAACTAGTAACTAAATGGCAACGACAGATCGAGAGGATAGATAGTACACGTACGTTGATGAAGTCCTTCTCGCGCTGGATAAGCATTTTGTTCTCCCTACGCAGCTGCTCCAGCTCCAGCTCCAGCTCGTTGGTGTAGGCCTGCTTCCGCGCCCGCGACCGCGCCGCCGACTCCCGGTTCTTGATCATCCGACGCTGCCGCCGGTCGCCACCCACCGCGGCCGGCTGCAGGACGGCTGATCTCCTGCTACTGTTGTGGCCTCCCGAGAGAGAGAAGCCAAAGTGGCCAGGGTCGTCGCCGGGGCTGGCGGCCGAGGTGGCGCCCCCGAGGTATGTGAACTCGAGGCTCAGCGCCGTGTGAGGAGGCGGGGGCGGCGGCGTGCGGGGCGGCTGCGGCACCGAGTTGGAGCCGGCGAGGCAGTCCTGCAGGTACACGGCGCCGCGGTAGGGATGGACGGCCGGCGAGTGGAGGTGGTACGACTGTAGCGCGAGCGGGGTGGAGCACAGCGACATGTCCTTCCACAGCTCATCCATGGACGATCCTGCTGCTGCTGCTGCTGCCACCTAGAGTCTGGTAGTATGGAATAGTAGATCCTCCTTGAGTTGGGTGGATGTGAGATGGAAGCAAGTCAAATGTAGCTAGGCACGCGAGCAGAGCACAACCGGTAGCAATAGCAGTAGCATAGCTTTGGTCCATAGATAGATGTTACTCTCTCTTTATAGCAAGGCGTCTCCTCCATCCATCCATGGTGCACACGTACGACCGTTGCAACTTTACTTTTATTATAAGTTTAAGGAAAAGAGATAATACTTTTAACGTGACTTTAGTCTTTAGCTAGGGAGGAATCGGGCCTACTGCCCATGCACACCGTTGGTACTCCTACTACACTGTTCCTCGACAGCGAGCTAGCCAGCATACCCCGAGCTGACTCCTGTCCTTCCCCTACTACCCACAGACCACAGTCAAGTGCAATGGCCGGCTATACATAAATCCCACACTTGTACACTAGTATGCATGTACAGGAGTACAGAGTAGTCACCATTTGCTGAGTGCAGTCTTTTTTAGAAAAAATTCAAATGTGGGGCGATGAACAAGTAGCTAAATGTGGGGCAATGATAGTAATCCCGATGAAAAAAATGTTAAATATGGTAATTTATGTCAAAACTGTTAAAGTGCGGGATAAAAAAAATTAGAATTCACCCAAAATGTATTCATGTGCAAGGTTTACAATTTCGGTGACATCAGAATTTCGGACCTCACCAAAATATCCAGAAAACCGATATGTCCAAATATGTATAAAATCGACCTTTTGTACTCATGTTTGTGACAACTCACTTAATTTTTAATGAACTGTAACCTTATTTACAGTTGGTTTGCAATTAATTAGAACTTGGTTCATAATTAAATATTACAAATATTTAGATATCCACTAGAATAACCAAAGTTTTGTTCAAATTTTGAAACTTGGACATATGTATAGATGCGATGTACTCCCGCTGGCTGGGTTTATAAGTCAGGCAAGGATTTTAGGTCTTTCGTTTTACTAATAAAATATGTATAATATACCATGCAAACTATATGTTTAAAAACTTCATTCGATAATGAATCTCAAGGTTTTTATTTTTGTAAAACATAATACATGTTTTCCTAGTATATACACATCCGTCATTTTTGTGCATACATAGCTAGACACATGCACAGTGGTGGCGGGTGTGCATCTCAATCTGATGCACTATTTTCAACCATGCACCTAAATGTAGCAAATTCGAGGTAGCAACAATCAGAGAGCTAGGAACGTGTCCCTCAGAAAGGAAAGAGAGAACAGAGTGCGGTGCAGAGGAGGTCCTAAAAATGATGGATGTGTGCACCTGCGCCGTTTCTGTCTGAACCATATATGGAGAAGCACCGGCATATTTTTGTTCCTTGCAGTGCAGTGCAGTGCCAGGTGGAGCTGGAGCTGGGCCAATAATAACAGGCGAGTATGCATGCATGCATGCATGTATGTATGGTGATAGTATAATATGGTAAGCTCCACATTTCCTTTTTCATGTAGATATATCATGCATACCACAGATATAGAAAGGGATAGCTGTGTATAAATATTTATCCTCGTGCGTGCAATACGCTTGCTACAGTGGATCGACACCACACAGTGCTGCAGGCAGTTTGGTGCTAGCATGCAGATCTAGAGGCCGACCGGTGGAGGCCGGGAGGGAGGTGTGCAATCTATGTATGGTCACTATTGATGCGTCGTCCAATATTGGCCATTGATTTGCTGCTGCTGTCACGGGTACACGAGCCTGTATCTATATGGGCACCTCCATATGCAAGGGGTGGGAGAGGGTACATGGTAGCTACAGTGGGTAGTACAAGCTAGCTTGTGTAAGGGAGGAGTATGGCACAGCAGCTGCTATAGATAGCAGACGACCAAGGACAGCGTCGTCGTCGTCGTCCGTGTCTGGCTGGCTTTGTTGTCACCATCATCGTCGTGGGCGTACATATACTAGTACACTACACTAGGTAGTACGAGTGGCAGTAGATGTACTTGCCTGCCTTGCCTAGCTTTGTTTTGCCTAGCTTTGCTTGCTTTGGCTGGTCTCACTCACTCACTCACTGCGTCACTCACCGAGACGTTGCGTCGCCCATCCATCCAGCCATACGCACGTACACCTTTCTTTAACAGCAAGTGCGTACTTCTACGTACCCGGGGACACACGCACACACGCATGCACCGATGCACTACCATCCACCCCTGGTACGCGTACGGTGCGGTGCGGTTGATGAGTGAGTCCCATGACTAAAAGTAGTGGGATTAAAACTTGCTAGTACCATCCATGCTTGGATACAAATACTAAATAGACTAAAATGAGTTAATGAGCATTTATTATCCTCCAAATCCTCCAATCCCGAACTCGCATGTGTTAAAGGAGAGAAGTTAAATGAGAAGAGGGAGGACTAATCCACAATTTAGTAGGGTTCTCTGACTAAATTTTTTTAGTCTCAAGACTAGTTTAGTCTCTCTTTAGTCAGGGGTGATTGAAACTTTAGCCTCCAAAAAAAATTAGTTTTAGTCATACCAAAAATAGTCCCTTGGATCCAAGCATGGCAAAGCACATGGGCAGCCAGAGACTCACAGCACGAACGCAAGCACGAGCACGGATGTCGGGTCAGGCGGTGACATTGACGTGGCAGGGGGCTTTTCCTCTGACCACGCTGCCCCAATGACGTGTGCCTGCCACCGGAGCAGGGACGCCCACGTGTCGAACTTGCAATGGATCCATTTGCTCTCTCGCATGCGCACGCTGCCTGGTGTCGCACCAGCAAGCAGTAGAGGGCAGCGGCAGAGGCTGCGGTCACCTCGGCCTGTCAATTGCGCATTGGCTCCATCCCCACCGATCGTACGGTTGCCTCTCGCCATGCGTTGCTTTGAAGTGCATCATATGTATGTTGAACGATTCAGGTGCACAGGCACGGCACAGTGACATCTCCAACAGTGATGACTTGCTTCGTCTCTTCCCGTCCTTTTCTATTCTCCTCTTTTCTTTGCCTTTGAACGCATGGAACTTCCTTTCCATTGCTATTTTTCAGCGTAGGGTACAATATACGTACGCCCATTTTTAATATATATATATATATATATATATATATATATATATATATATACTTAATTTCATGTGTTGGAAAAACAGCTACCTTTAAAGTTCTACTACACCATTACCCATCCGTGAGGAAAACACCGCACTTTCTTCTTTCTGGTATATAGCATGCTTCCCGCGTTCCGTTCACAATCATGTTATAAAATATTGATCGGTCACTCGGTCAGGGCGGTCCTTCCTCGCACCCAACTGGAGCATGCAAATGCCTGGAAAAGTGAGAATATTCATCAGGTGTATGCATAATGCAATCCCATGCATGGGAGTTCTAGTAAACCGACACATAGCAACATCAGGTCAGAGTCCGCTTTGTCAAATATACGTGGAGGATGTGGCGCATGCATTGTTTCTATGTAGCAGAGCGGAGGAGGTTTGGCGTTCTCTGGGCATATACGATATCATATTTCGAGCATGCACTCCTCAACGATCTGGAGCTGAGATTCTGGAGAGTTTGCTTTGTGAATCGACTAACCAAGTGCAGTATATGGGTGAGGTTCAAATATCAGAAATTATTGCAGCCGCTAGTTGGTATATGTGGTGGCAGAGGCGCCAAATAAGTAAGAATGAAGAGGTCCAAATAGCAGAGCGTACGGGTCCTGCTATTCAGGCCCTGACTGAATTTTGTTCGGGCTAATAGGAAGGCTATACCTGCTCGACGGGAGAACAGATGGAGAAAACCTTTACTAGGCAAGCTGATTTTAAATGTTGATGCAGCCTTTGCAGAGGAGGAACACTCAGGGGCATGTGGTGCTGTTATCCGGGATCATCTTGGTGCGTTTGTTGGTGCTTCGACTGCAAAATTAGAGCACACGGCGGATATTGTTTCAGCGGAGGCAGCGGCTCTAGTAGAAAGGACTAAAACTAGCGGTGAGTCTTGGTGTTACATCACTCCTGGTGCAGTTGGACAACCTAATTGTGGTGGAATCACTCAACATGAATTCAGGCCTGTCCATGGTGGCCGGCCCCATTCTTGATGAATGCCGTAGTCTTAAGAAAGAATTCAGGAAGGTTTTATTTGAGCATTGTAATAGAGAAACCAATATGGTAGCGCATGTGTTAGCTCAGCAGCGACGTGTCGACCCACCTTCTGTGTGGTTGGACACACCTCCCAGCTTTATCTCTGAATTTTTAGCGGATGATGTAAGTGTTATTTGAGTAATAAAGCTAGCCATGAAGGCCTTTCCGTCAAAAAAATTGTTATAAAATATTGATAATATTTTTGTCCTAAAATAAGCATCTCTTTAATTTGCAGCACTTGTACTACCTACATCCTGGTTTATAAGTCTCCTTTGTATTTTGTGTCAAATTTTGACTACACATTTACTAACAAAATATAAATGCATGACATAAAAAATTATATGGTTGGATTCGTATTTGAACGTAGTTTCCAATTATATTAGTTTTTGTGACATGCATTCAAATTTTATTAATTAAATTTAAGGTCAAACTTTGGCACAAAATACTAAGGAGACTAATAAACCAGGACGGAGGTAGTAAGATGTAGAAATAGGGAAAGCACGAAAATGGAATGGTGTGTCACCTCCTTTTAACAAAACGTGCGGAAGAAGCGTTTGGTTTTAAATTAATAAAGCCACACATGGTGATAGTATATAGTTTAGCAGAAATAAAATATAAGTAATAATATTACGGGCCAAAGCTCCAAGAGAAAATGTCTAGAGATGTAAATACACAAAACAATAGAAGCTAACACGATCGAGTATCTTGTCCGTTGATGGAGTGAATAGCTCTAGTTCTGCACAACTTCCCTGGTTCTTGGCGTTTATGAAGGTTAAGAGCAAAATGAAGCCTATCTCGGGCTGATTGCCAAAGGTTGGCTTTAATCTTTAAGGCCTCCTTTGGTTCATAGGGTAAGGAAATCATAGGAATAGAAAAGTCATAGGAAATAAGATGACATGCATCTCAAATCCTATGATTAGGAATTGGAAAGGAGATGCTCGTTGGTTTATATCATAGGATTTTTTCCATTGAGTCTAGGCTAATGTTTATTTTCCTATGAAATGTGGAGGATAGGAAGAATTCCTCCATAAAAATAGGATTCTATTCCTATGAACCAAAGGGCTCTAAAGGAATTTTTCCTATAAAAATCCTATCACACAGAATTCCTACATAGTTCCTCCAAACCAAAGGAGGCCTAACATGGAACAGTTGTGAACTAAAGGGTTTTTGAACGATGGATGAGAGGCTTATGGATGAGTTTTTGTACATCAATTTAACCGAGGAGCAACCAGATGCTTCATAGTCCGAAGGAAGGTAATGTTGATACGATTGTCCCTAAAAGAACTTTGACAATGATATCTGGGTTAGAGGCTAAAACAAAAGGTTATATGTATTTAGAGTAATGGGTGCTTGGTTGATCCGTTTGGCTAGCAAAAAAATGATGTTCCCACTATTGCCTACTTCAGAACTTACTCCCTCACTGAACACCTCTTTGCATTTCTGGACCCGGTTCCATATCTGAGAACCCCTCTTACTACTCCCTCCGTTCCGATTTACTCGTCGTGGTTTTAGTTCAAATTTGAACTAAAACCACGATGAATAAATTGGAACAGAGGGAGTAGTAGATAAGAAGAAAAGTTCGGGAAATATTAGCCTTAAGAATATGTGCCCAAATACCAGAAATGATCCAAACAAATAGCTTAGGAAATTTAAATGGAAGGGAGTGTATCTCGTGCATCGGGGCTTGTGATGCACCGTGTGCACCCAACAACTATTGCATCTTTTAAATGTTCAAAAGAAATCTGGAAAACAATTAACACATTAATACGATATCAATCTATACTTAGTTTTTTTAATTAACCTAGAACAAGATGAAAAATGACAAATATTTAATCAACAGAGATAATAGGCCAAATCTAGACCCAATATATTATGCACTATTAAATTTTGATTTTTTACAGGGTGCATGACAAATTCTATTTGCCGCTCTATGCGCCAAACTATCAACTTTCCACACACATAAGCGAAGGAAGGACTAAACTGGGCCGTCTCATTTGGCGTCCTATAGATTACAGTTTTTGTATCCTTGTTCTATCTGGTTTTCATATGTTTTGGCAACCTGATAATTTTTTGTTCATTTTTTCATGTTTTCTATTTACATGTTGATTTCGTGTTTTTTCTTGCCTTTTTTATTGTTTTTACAAAAAGCAGTTTTTAATTCAATATTTTGAAAAATTATATGCCCTCTCAGAAAACGTTTAGAAACAGCATGTTTGGAAAATTATTCACGTTTTCAAAAATGTTTACACATTTTTAAAAACTTCAGCCTTTCATAAAAAAACTTTTTTATGTTTTCTGTTTTCAGACAATATTCTCAATTTTTTACATGTTCAAATTTAAAAATATATCTTTATCCTTTTTCAAAAATACAATGAAGAAACCAAGAAAGATATTCAATATAGTGACACCTACTGCTGCTCACTAAAAGAAGTTCGCTTCAATACAGCCCCGCTCGCTACAGTAAGCAGAGCAATGGGCTGGCCCACCCAGGACGCCCCCTCAATGTGCGGCACCTCGCCTATTTGACGCAAAAAGATCCCCGGGTGCACCGCGACAACGAGCACGGTGCAACAGATACTTCCCCGGGTGTGTCTCTTTGACACGATCAGATCACGTGTTGGAGTAGTACATATTGTGATGCATACAGACCAAAGATGCCGAGACCCAAACGAGCTTCCCCTATTAATGAAGCCCCATCGGCTGAACTCAAATCAACCAAAAGCTAACTTTCTTTCTTAGAGGAGGTTTTCGTAGTTTGCCCCATAGCCATTTAGGGTTTCCTACATACGGCGGTCGCCCCGCCGAAATCCACTAAGAAGCTGTTCTAGAGACGAGCCCTCTGCCCGTCCCTATGTCAGAGTAGTTTCGCTAGGGTATGCACCTCACCGCCTTGTGGAGAGGGGTTAGACATGGATGCATCACCGCCAGCAGCGGAGGGTTTGGGTGATCGCAGAACAACCGAAACTGCAGTAGGAGTGAAGGGACCTGGTCAGGCGGAGAAACTAGACTATCTCTTGTAGTGTTTGGGTATCACAGAGGAGGAAGATGATGCAGTTGATATATCAGGATTGGTTGGATGCCTTACACAAGAAGCACGTTGGCGGTGATACTTAAGGTTTGTGTTCACACCCCCTTTAGCCATACGACTTTCTATGCCGCCGTGCAAGTGGCATGGGGGGTGTACAAAGGAGGTCAAATCCGGACCTTTGGATGACTACATGTCCACAACGAAATTTATGTGCTTTCGTGATTGGAATACGGCGATGCATGTGGGGTCCATGGCTCTGAGGCATCAGGCGATGATAATGGAGGAATATGATGGTCTAACAAACATCAATGCATTCCCCTTGAGACTACCCATAGTGAGGAGTAACTTAGACTAGTAACATGCATATGTTACTGGACTATGTTACTACCTCTATAGTGGGGAGTAACATATGTGTAGTGTAGTGTAGACTCATCTTGTCTCGGTATGTGTGATGTTACCCATAGTGTGAGTAACATACAATGTTACCACATGCATGCTTCTCTTTACTCGTTAATTACTTGCGATGTCATATATTTTGCCTAGATATGTGTGATGTTACAAATTATGTTACTCCCACTATGGGTAGTCTGACTCGCTTCGGGTTTGGACTCGAATCGTGGGGTCCCAGATTTGTTGTGGAATGAACAGGTGGTAAAAGTTATGACATCAAAAATGGGAGAAGTGCTAGAGGTTGAACATGGACTAAATGGTGTTGAATATGGACAATTTGTTAGAGTGAGAGTTAATATCAAGATTGTTAAGCCCTACTCAAGTTTGTGTCGGGTAATGTGGAAGCAGGCAAACCGACACAAATGTTCAGAGTGTTGTACGAGAAACAACCAGGTACCAAGTTTGCTGCCTCGCCGCATCCGCGCCTCCTCCTCGTAAATGACGACCCTTCAGCCCGAGGGATCTCCTACATTACCGCCTCCGAGGTAGTGGAGGATGTGGCCCCGCGCCTTCATGATCGTGGGCGGCAAGCCCTCCTTGACGGGGTGATGATTGTGGCATGGGGCGACCCGAACCCGTCACTACGGGCACACCGGTTGTGCGCCGACGGTGACATGGGCTCGTCCTTGACGCGGCAACTAATCTGGATGCCACGATTGCACAGGGCGATGCTGGATCTTCCCTAACGAGGCATCCGATATGGACACCACCGTGGTTGTGCTGGGGCAGGGGGGACACGATTTTCTCCTTGACCTGCCAGAGTGGGGACGTTGGCTCCCACTTCATGCGGTAGCACGGTGATACGTCTCCAACGTATCTATAAGTTTGATTGTTCCATGCTATTATATTACCATTCTTGGATGTTTTGCAATCATTTTATAGTCATTTTACATCATTTTTTGGTACTAACTTATTGACATAGTGCCCAGTGCCAATTGCTATTTTCTGCATGTTTTTTACATCGCAGGAAATCAATACCAAACGGAGTCCAAACACAGCGAAACTTTTTTAGGATCTTTTTGGGCCAGAAGACATCCAGTGGGCCAGGAAAGCACCTAGGGGGGGGTGCTCCGAGGGGAGCACAACCCACCAAATCGCGCCTGGAGGTCCAGGCGCGCCCTGGTGGGTTGTGCCCACCTCGGGTGCCCCCTGAACCACCTCTTTGCTCTATAAATACCCCAATAGTCCAGAAACCCTAGGGGAGTTGACAAAAATCAATTCCAGCCGCTGCAGAGTCCAGAAACACCAGGTCCAATCTAGACACCATCTCGGAGGGGTGCATCATGTCCATTGGTGCCTCTCCGATGATGCGTGAGTAGTTCTTTGTAGACCTATGGGTCCATGGCTTCCTCTCTCACTCTTGATTATCAATACAATGGTCTCTTGGAGATCCATATGATGTAAGTCTTTTTGCGGTGTGTTTGTTGGGATCCGATGAACTTTGAGTTTATGATTAGATCTATATTTTTATCCATGAAAGTTGTTTGAGTCTTCTTTGATCTCTTATATGCATGCTTGCTTATAGCCTCGTATTTCTTCTCCGATATTTGGGTTTTGTTTGGCCAACTTGATCTATGTATCTTGCAATGGGAAGAGGTGCTTTGTGATGGGTTGGATCTTACGGTGCTTGATCCCAGTGATAGAAAGGGAAACGACATGTATGTATCGTTGCTATTAAGGATAACAAGATGGAGTCTATTTCTACATAAATAGATCTTGTCTACATCATGTCATCGTTCTTATTGCAGTACTCCGTTTCTCCATGAACTTAATACACTAGATGCATGCTGGATAGCGGTCGATGTGTGGAGTGATAGTAGTAGATGCAGGCAGGAGTCGGCCTACTAATCTTGGACGTGATGCCTATATAATGATCATTTCCTAGATATCGTCATGATTATTTGAAGTTCTATCAATTGCCCAATAGTAATTGTTTTCCCACCCTTTGCTATTTTTCTCGAGAGAAGCCATTAGTGAAACCTACGGCCTCCAGGTGTCTTCTCATCATATTTGCCTTTGTGATATATTTCCCTTTGCATTTATTTTCAGATCTATTAAACCAAAAATAAAAAATATGTTGCTGCAATTTATTTGTTCCGCGATCTATTTATCCTATCTACCACTTTTATCTCACGTTATTTGGCTATCTTGAGGCGCCGTACCCGAAAGGGATTGACAACCCCTTTAACACGTCGGGTTGCGAGTATTTGTTATTTGTGTGCAAGTGTTGTTTACATGGTGTGAGGAGGTTTTCCTACTGGTTCGATAACCTTGGTCTCACCACTGAGGGAAATACCTACCATCACTATACTGCATCATCCCTTCCTCTTTGGGGAAATATCGACGTAGTTCTAGCAGACATCACGCGGCAGGGATGGTGACTCCTCCCTGAATCACGCCGCCAATGGTGGCGCTGGCCCATCTGACGGATCAATTCTTCGTCCGTCAGAGCAGCCTCCGCGAGGAAACATGTCAGCTGTTGCTACTTCAGCGTGTGTCCTCCTCGTCGTCAGAGGAGATGATGATATGCTTCTTGCCAGAGGAGCCGACCGTCATGGATATCGAGGGGTCCCGAGAGTGAGGGCGGGTGTGCCAGGATCTGCCTGATGAAGAACCGCCACCACGACTACCTCCGCCTGCAGATACGTCTCTGTCGTATCTACTTTTCCAAACACTTTTGCCCTTGTTTTGGACTCTAACTTGCATGATTTGAATGGAACTAACCCGGTCTGACACTGTTTTCAGCAGAACTGCCATGGTGTTATTTTTGTGCAGAAATAAAAGTTCTCGGAATGACCTAAAAATCTACAGAGCAACTCTTTGGAATTAATAAAAATTATTGGAGAAAGAATCAATGTCAGGGGGCCCACACCCTGTCCACGAGGGTGCCCCCCCCGAGGGTGCGCCTCCTGCCTCATGGGCCCCCTGAAGCTCCACCGACCTCAACTACAACTCCATATATTCATGTTTGGGGAGAAAAAAAATCAGAGAGAAGGATTCATCGCGTTTTACGATATGGAGCCGCCGCCAAGCCCTAAACTCTCTCAGGACGGCTGATCTGGAGTCCGTTCGGGGCTCCGGAGAGGGGAATCCGTCGCTGTCGTCATCATCAACCATCCTCCATCACCGATTTCATGATGTTCACCGCCGTGCGTGAGTAATTCCATCGCAGGCTTGCTGGACGGTGATGGGTTGGATGAGATTTACCATGTAATCGAGTTAGTTTTGTTAGGGTTTGATCCCTAGTATCCACTATGTTTTTAGATCGATGTTGCTATGACTTTGCTATGCTTAATGTGTGTCACTAGGGCCCGAGTGCCATGATTTCAGATCTGAACCTATTATATTTTCATGAATATATGTGAGTTCTTGATCCTATCTTGCAAGTCTATAGTCACCTATTATGTGTTATGATCCATTAACCCTGAAGTGACAATAATTGGGATACTTACCGGTGATGACCGCAGTTTGAGGAGTTCATGTATTCACTAAGTGTTAATGCTTTGGTCCGGTACTCTATTAAAAGGAGGCCTTAATATCCCTTAGTTTCCAATAGGACCCCGCTGCCACGGGAGGGTAGGACAAAAGATGTCATGTAAGTTCTTTTCCATAAGCACATATGACTATATTCGGAATACATGCCTACATTACATTGATGAACTGGGATATATTCGAAAAGATGTCATGCAAGTTCTTTTCCATAAGTTCTTTTCCATAAGCACGTATGACTATATTCGGAATTGACAACTCAACTGCTAATACTTGAGAATATTCTTTGGCTCTCCTTGTGTCGAATCAATAAATTTGGGTTGAATAGTATACCCTCAAAAACTGTTGTGATCCCCTTTACTTGTGGGTTATCAAGACTATTTTCTGGCACCGTTGCCGGGGATCATAGCTCTATTCTTTGAGTAACTTGGGATTTACATCTGCTGATCACTATGAGGAACTTGAAAGACGAAAGAACTAAGATTTTTCCCTCAACTACGAGGGGAGGTAAGGAACTGCCATCTAGCTCTACACTTGATTCTCCTTCTGTTTTGAGTAAGCTTGCGACACCTAAACCTTCTTCTGCTATTAGTTCTGATATGTCGCATAATGTTATTGATGATGTCACTTCTGCTATGCATGGTACTTATGATGAAACTACTTCTATGCTTGATACTACTGTGCCATTAGGTGAATTTCTTGATGAGCAACTTGCTAGGGCTAGAGAGAATGAAATTATTGAAACTAATAATATTGATGAAAGTGATGATGAAGATTCTCCCCCTAGATATGAATTGCCTATTGTGCCTGAGGGTTATGTTATGGATGAAGAAACTGCTAGAGATTTTCTTGCTTGCAATGATAGATCTGATCTTAAGAAGTTACTAGCTAAGCTTAAAGAAAATTCTATGAATGCTAGAATGAAATATGACCCTGCTTTTGCTACTTCACCTATCTTTATTACTGATAAGGATTGTGATTTCTCTGTCGATCCTGAGATAATTACTTTGGTTGAATCTGATCCTTTTTATGGCTATGAATCTGAAACTGTTGTGGCACATCTTACTAAATTGAATGATATAGCCACCCTGTTCACTAATGATGAGCAAACTCGTTACTACTATATCCTTAAATTATTTCCATTCTCATTAAAGGGTGATGCTTAAACATGGTTTAATTCTCTTGATCCTGGTTGTGTGCGTAGTCCACAGGATATGATTTATTACTTCTCTGCTAAATATTTCCCCGCTCATAAGAAACAAGCTGCTTTAAGGGAAATATATAATTTTGTGCAAATTGAAGAAGAGAGTCTCCCACAAGCTTGGGGAAGGCTTCTCCAATTACTTAATGCTTTGCCTGATCATCCTCTTAAGAAAAATGAAATACTTGATATCTTTTATAATGGACTAACCGATGCTTCCAGAGACCACCTGCATAGTTGTGCTGGTTGTGTTTTCAGGGAAAGAACTGTCGATCAAGCTGAATTGCGATTGAATAATATGTTGACTAATGAAAACAATTGGACACTTACTGAACCAACTCCTAAGCCAACTCTGAAGAAAAGGGGTATTCTATTTCTCAGTCCTGAATATATGCAAGAGGCAAAGAAATTTATGAAAGAAAAAGGTATTAAAGCTGAAGATGTTAAGAATTTACCTCCTGTTGAAGAAATACATGGCCTTAATTTAACACCTATTGAAGAAATACATGGTCTTGATAACCCGACACAGGTAGTAAAGGTAAATTCTCTCTATAGATATGATAAAGTTGAAATCCCGTCTACTAAGTTTGCTAGCCAATGCTTGGATGAGTTTGATGACTTTATGGCTAAACAAGAAAACTTCAATGCTTATGTTGGTAGACAATTGAAACGTAATGCTTATATGATTGAACACTTGGGTGATTATATGTCTAGAGTTAAAGGTGAACTTAAACTTATTAGTAAACATACTTCTATGGTTACCACTCAAGTAGAACAAGTGCTTAAAGCTCAAAATGATTTGCTAAATAAATTTAATGATAAGAGAAATGATAATGCTGTTAGAGTTATGACTAGAGGTGGTAAAATGACTCAGGAACCCATGTATGCTGAAGGCCACCCTAAGAGAATTGAGCAAGATTCCCAATGAACTAATGTTGATGCATCTAGTCCTTCTAAGAGGAAGAAAAAGGAAAATGATAGGACTCTGCATGCTTCTAGTGAACCTATTATAGACCCACCTGATAATCCCAATGATATTTCTATTTCTAATGCTGAAACACAATCTGGTGATGAACATGAACCTAGGGATAATGCTAATGATGATGTTCATGCTGATGCTCAACCTAGGAATAACAATTATGTAGAGGTTGAATGTGCTGTTGATCTTGATAACTCACAATCAAAGAATCAACGTTATGATAACAGAGATTTCATTGCTAGGTAGCACGGTAAAGAAAGAGAACCGTGGGTTCAAAAACCCATGCCTTTTCCTCCTAAACCATCCAAGAAAAAGGATGATGAGGATATTGAGCGCTTTGCTGAAATGATTAGACCTATCTTTTTACGTATGCGTTTGACTGATATGCTTAAAATGAATGCTTATGCTAAGTACATGAAAGATATTGTTACAAATAAAAGAAAGATACTGGAAGCTGAAATTTCCACCATGCTTGCTAATTATACTTTTAAGGGTGGAATACCAAAGAAAATTGGTGATCCAGGAATACCAACTATACCATGCTCCATTAAAAGGAACTATGTTAAAACTGCTTTATGTGATCTTGGAGCTGGTGTTAGTGTTATGCCTCTCTCTTTGTATCATAGACTTGAATTGAATAAGTTGACACCTACTAAAATATCTTTGCAAATGGCCGATAAATCAACCGCTATACCTGTCGGTATTTGTAAGAATGTGCCTGTTGTGGTTGCAAACGTTACTATTTTAGCGGACTTTGTTATTCTTGATATTCCCGAGGATGATAGTATGTCGATTATCCTTGGTAGACCCTTTTTAAATACTGCAGGGGCTGTTATTGATTGCAACAAAGGTAATTTCACTTTTCATGTTAATGGTAATGAGCATACGGTACACTTTCCGAGGAAACAACCTCAAGTTCACAGTATCAATTCTATTGGAAAAATTCCATCAATCATTATTGGAGGTTTTGAATTTCCCCTTCCTACTGTCAAGAAGAAATATGTTATTCTTATTGTTGGGGATGTACATATCCCCGTTGAGGTAACCTAGTGTTATTCGAAATTTCTCCGATTCCATGTAATTCAGAATGAGTTTGTTAACAAGACTTGATCAACCTTGTTAGTGGATTCCTTTTGATGAGCATGAGATGGATGAAGTTAGAAAGCACAACTCTCTGTACCCTCCTTTTACTTTCAGTTATTTAGATTAAATAACACAAAAATAGTATTTTCTGATTTATCCATGCAATAAAAAATACCCCGAAAATAAAAGTTCTCCAAATGCTCTAAAAATGAAATATGATTTTTCTAGAATATTTGAGAATATTTGACATTGAGAACACAGCAGGGGGGGGGGGCAAGCACCTGACCACGAGGGTCCAGGGCGCGCACCCCCCTGGGCGCGCCCCTGCCTCGTGGGCCCCTGGTGGCCCCCCTCCACTTATTCCTACACCCATGTTCTTCTTCTTCCTCCCAAAAAAATCACTAACCAGCTCAAGCACGAGTTCTAGATCATCTTGCTGCCTTTTTCGATCTCCTTGCTCAAAGCTCCATTCACAAAACTGCTTTGGGGGATTGTTCTTTGGTATGTGACTCCTCCAATGGTCCAATTAGTTTTTGTTCTAGTGCTTTATTCATTGCAAATTTTTGCTGCTAAGGTGACCCTGTTCTTAAGCTTGCATGTCAAATTTATTTGGTCCCAAGTAGTTCTAATGCATGATATAGTCTCTAGGCACTTGTGGGAGTAGTTGCTATCAAGTTTATTGAGTTTGGTTCACTTTTATTTGAGTTACTAAAATTTTTAGAGGAAGAAATATGTTAAGGAAAATATATCAAGGTGGTTCTTCAAGAAAGCAAGGACCCAGGCCTACAATATGTGAGCAGGACGATGAACTACCGAGGGAAGCTCAAGTACGGCCTTGTGAATGGTTGTTAGAGGAGTTTATGTTCCAAGCAGGCATCAAGGATGAATTTGACGCATATGTATGTAATGCTGATCTTGAGGACTTCATGCTAGATAAGTGCCCTCAATATTATCGATTAACTGATTCCTTTGTGAGGAGGTTTAAATTTACATCTTCACGCAATTCTCACAATGTCCTATTTGATCTTTATGATAAATCTTATACCATGGACCAAGAAGATTTTGCTACTGCTTGTAAACTCCCGCAATGGGGTAGTGCTAGTGAACCTCGCAAATCTGAATTTAAGGATTTTCTTGCTAGTATCACAGTGGGGGAATCTAGGGAAATAGCACAAGCTACCATAGGGAGCATTCATTTTCCCGCTATACATTATTTTGCCCTCTTTATAGGTAGATACATAAATGGCAAGGACGAGGCATGTCACATGTGTGTTCCAGATCTTAGTGTTCTCAAGAGTGCGGTGTTAGGAGATAAACAATATAACTTGGGGGCCATTGTTGCACGTAGGTTGCATAATAACAGTTTAATTGGAGACTTGTTTGGTGGAATTAATGCAACCCGTGTGGCTAATTTTCTTGAGATACCCATACATGAAAATGATATAGAGTTGCCTCCTGCTTATGTAGATTATAATGCCATGGTCAGCCATCAGTTTTTAGAGAGGAGTGAACAATTCCTCCAATACCGACTAATCTTTGATAGACGTCACACTATCCATATTGCCCTCCCCGCTCCTGGTTTCTTTGACTTCCAGGAAAAAACGAGATATATTATAACCAGGGAGGAGGCGAACGAGTACGAGAGGAGGACGGAGGCAACCCGCCTCCAAGCTGCAACTCGTGAGGCAGTAGCTGCTGCATCTCAATACGACCCCAGCTACAACTTTGACCCATGGGCATAGACCAACTTAGGCCAAAAGCCTAATCTTGGGGGAGTACGTATTTCTCACCAACATTACATTTATGTTCACACACTCATGATAGTTGTCGGTGCTCATACTTTTTCATTGTAGTATCCATGCTAGTTTATTTTCTTTTTCTCGCTTTCTTCTTGTGTGTTTGAATAACCTTAAGAAAAAACCAAAAAAATTAGTTGTAGCTTTTAGCTAGTTTACTTTGCATGCCTGTAGTAGTAATTAAAAGAAAACTCAAAAAGATTTCTTGTTTTTCTTTTGCTTGTTGGGAGCTTTCCCGTGTAAATAGTTTTATTTCTTTTCTTTTGTTTGGGGGTCGAGAGGAGAAGACCATGATGAAAATGTTTGAGTGGCTCTCATATGCATTATTGTTGATTTAACCAAGAGCCCATATTACCTTGTCTTCTCCCTTGAATTGAATGCTTGCAGATTCCAGCTTAGTCCAATGCATTTGCACTATTATTATTATCCACACCGTTCGGGCGTTCAAGTGAAAGGCAATAATGACGATATATGATGAAATGATTGAGATGAGAGAAGCTGGTATGAACTCGACCTATCTTGTTTTTGTAAATATGATTAGTTCATCGTTCTTGATTTATCCTATTATGAATAAACATGTTTGCAATGACAATTAGAGATTATAGTTGCTTATGCCATGCTTAATTACCTAGGAGTTTATAATGGTTTACCTTGCACGCCAACATGCTATTAAAATGGTTGTGATGTGGTATAACAGGGTAGTATCCTCCTTTGAATGATTCAAGTGGCTTGACTTGGCACATGTTCACGCATGTAGTTGAAACAAAATCAACATAGCCTCCACGATATTTATGTTCATGGTGGATTATATCCTACTCATATGCTTGCACTCAATGTCTATTAATTTTAATGCATGTTCATGACTATTGTCGCTCTCTAGTCGGTCGCTTCCCAGTCTATTTCTAGCCTTCACTTGTACTAAGCGGGAATACTGCTTGTGCCTCCACTTCCATAAACCCCAAAGTTATGCATATGAGTCCACCATACCTTCCTATATGCGGTATCTACCTGCCGTTCCAAGTAAATTTGTATGTGCCAAACTCCAAACCTTCAAATGAAATTCTGCTTTGTATGCTCAAACAGCTCATGTATCAACTAGGGTTGTCTGTATCTTCCATGCTAGGCGGGTTATTCTCAAGAGGAGTGGACTCCGCTCCTCACTCACGAGAAAATGGCCAGTAACCGGGATGTCCAGTCCCGTGCTCAAATCAAATCAAAATAATTGCCAACAAAACTCCCCCAGGATTGTTGTTAGTTGGAGGCACCCGTTGTTTCGGGCAAGCCATGGATTGATGATTGTTGGTGGTGGGGGAGTATAAGCTTTACCATTCTGTTTGGGAACCGCCTATAATGTGTGTAGCATGGAAGATATCAAGATCTCTTGGTTGTTATGTTGACAATGAAAGTATGCCACTCAAAATCTTATTTATCTCTATTTCAAAATCGAGCTCTGGCACCTCTACAAATCCCTGCTTCCCTCTGCGAAGGGCCTCTCTATTTACTTTTATGTTGAGTCATCATCCTCTTATTAAAAAGCACCAGTTGGAGAGCACTGCTATCATTTGCATCCATTACTATTAATTTATATTGAATATGACTATGACTGGATCTCTTTTACCATGAATTACAATGTCTAGTCAGTCCTTGATCTTCAGAGGTGCTCTGCATTTATGTTTTGCGGTCTCAGAAAAGGCTAGCGAGGTACCATCTTCTTATATCATATTATGATTGTTTTTAGAAATTGTTGTCATCCGAGATTTATTATTATTGCTCGCTAGTTGATTATGCCATTGATATGAGTAAACATGAGACCTAAATGTTATTCTGAATATGGTTAGTTCATAATATTTGCTGAAAACTTGAATGCTAGCTTTACATATTTGCAACAACAAGAGCAAACAGAGTTTGTAAAAGTTTTTCTTTATCACTTTCAGTTTGTCAACTGAATTGCTTGAGGACAAGCAAAGGTTTAAGCTTGGGGGAGTTGATATGTCTCCGTCGTATCTACTTTTCCAAACACTTTTGCCCTTGTTTTGGACTCTAACTTGCATGATTTGAATGGAACTAACCCGGACTGACGCTGTTTTCAGCAGAACTACCATGGTGTTATTTTTGTGCAGAAATAAAAGTTCTCGGAATGACCTGAAAATCCACGGATCAACTTTTTGGAATTAATAAAAATTATTGGTGAAAGAATCAACGTCAGGGGGGCCACACCCTGTCCACGAGGGTGGGGGGCGCCCCCCTAGGGCGCGCCCCCTGCCTCGTGGCCCCCCTGAAGCTCCACCGACCTCAACTCAAACTCCATATATTCACGTTCGGGGAGAGAAAAATCAGAGAGAAGGATTCATCACGTTTTACGATACGGAGCCGCCGCCAAGCCCTAAAATCTCTCGGGAGGGCTGATCTGGAGTCCGTTCGGGGCTCCGGAGAGGGGAATCTGTCGCCGTCATCATCATCAACCATCTTCTATCACCAATTTCATGATGCTCACCGCCATGCGTGAGTAATTCCATGCTAGGCTTGCTGGACGGTGATGGGTTGGATGAGATTTACCATGTAATCGAGTTAGTTTTGTTAGGGTTTGATCCCTAGTATCCACTATGTTCTGAGATTGATGTTGTTATGACTTTGCTATGCTTAATGCTTGTCACTAGGGCCCGAGTGCCATGATTTTAGATTTGAACCTATTATGTTTCCATGAATATATGTGAGTTCTGAGTTCTTTATCCTATCTTGCAAGTCTATAGTCACCTATTATGTATTATGATCCGTTAACCCCGAAGTGACAATAATCGGGATACTTACCGGCGATGACCGTAGTTTGAGGTGTTCATGTATTCACTAAGTGTTATAGCTTTGGTCCGGTACTCTATTAAAAGGAGGCCTTAATATCCCTTAGTTTCCAATAGGACCCCGCTGCCATGAGAGGGTAGGACAAAAGATGTCATGCAAGTTCTTTTCCATAAGCACGTATGACTATATTCGGAATACATGCCTACATTACATTGATGAACTGGAGCTAGTTCTGTGTCACCCTATGTTATAACTATTGCATGAGGAATCACATCCGACATAATTATCCATCACTGATCCAATGCCTACGAGCTTTTCACATATTGCTCTTTGCTTAGTTTCTTTCCCGTTGCTGCTGTTACAATTACTACACAACTGCTACTATTACCTTTGTTACTGTTACTGTTACTTCCATATTACTTTGCTACTAAATACTTTGCTCAGATACTAAGTTATCCAGGTGTGTTTGAATTGACAACTCAACTGCTAATACTTGAGAATATTCTTTGGCTCCCCTTGTGTCGAATCAATAAATTCGGGTTGAATACTCTACCCTCGAAAACTGTTGCGATCCCTATACTTGTGGGTTATCACCTGCCGGTGCGGGGAACCACGACTTCGACATAAACCGCTGGAGTTGGAGGGGCTCGGAGTGGAGGTGGGGCTCCGAGACAAGATGGTGTGGATCTGCATCATTGGCGCATGGCTTAAATAGCCACGACCAGCCATGCGAAGGCTCAGTCACCCCGCTTCAATGCGGCGCAGCGGCCGAAGTTGGTTTCTCAGGATGCGACATCTATAGTGAAGCGGCGACGCCCAAGAAGTTGTGTTTGTCAGTGCTACCTCTTGAGCTTGCGTTGGTTTTCCCGTGAAGAGGAAAGGGTGGTGCAACAAAGTAGCGTAAGTATTTCCCTCAGTTTTGACAGCCAAGGTATCAATCCAGTAGGAGACAACGCACAAGTCACCGAATACCTGCACAAACAATCAACAACTTGCACCCAACACGATAAAGGGGTTGTCAATCCCTTCACGGCCACTTGCAAAAGTGAGATCAGATAGAGATAGATAAATGGTAAAGTAAATATTTTTGGTATTTTTGGTTTATAGATCGGAAAGTAAAAGATGTAAACGAGAATAAATATAATGCGAAAGAGACCCGGGGGCCATAGGTTTCACTAGTGGCTTCTCTCAAGATAGCAAATATTATGGTGGGTGAACAAATTACTGCCGAGCAATTGATAGAAAAGCGCATAGTTATGATGATATCTAAGGCAATGATCATGAACATAGGCATCACGTCCATGTCAAGTAGACCGAAACGATTCTGCATCTACTACTATTACTCGACACATCGACCGCTATCCAGCATGCATCTAGAGTATTAAGTTCATAAATAACGGAGTAACACGTTAAGTAAGGTGACATGATGTAGAGGAATTAACTCAAGCAATATGATGAAAACCCCATCTTTTTATCCTCGATGGCAACAATACAATGCGTGCCTTGCTGCCCCTACTGTCACTGGGAAAGGACACCGCAAGATTGAACCCAAAGCTAAGCACTTCTGCCATTGCAAGAAAGATCAATCTAGTAGGCCAAACTAAACCGATAATTCGAAAAGACTTGCAAAGATACCAAATCATGCATATAAGAATTCAGAGAAGAACCAAATAATATTCATAGATAATCTGATCATAAATCCAAAATTCATCAGATCTCGGCAAACACACCATAAAAAATATTACATCGAATAGATCTCCAAGAACATCGAGGAGAACATGGTATTGAGAATCGAAGAGAGAGAAGAAGCCATCAAGCTACTAGCTATGGACCTGAAGGTCTGTGGTAAACTACTCACGCATCATCAGAGCGGCAATGGTGTTGATGAAGAAGCCCTCTGTGATCAAATCCCCCTCCGGCAGGATGCCGGAAAAGTCCCCTAGATGGGATCTCAAGGGTACAGAAGGTTGTGGCGGTGGAAAAGTTGTTTTGTGGCTCCCCTGGATGTTTTGAAGGTATAAGAGTATATATAGGCGAAGGAACTAGGTTAGGGGAGCTACGAGGGGCCCACAAGGTAGGGTACGCGCCCTCCTGCCTCGTGGCCGCCTCGTTGCGTCTTCGACTCCATCTCTAAATCTTCTGGTTTCCTTTCGGTCCAAGAAAGATCATCGCGAAAGTTTCATTCCGTTTGGACTCCATTTGGTATTCCTTTTCTGCGAAACACTAAAGTAGGCAAAAAAAAAACTGACACTGGGCTCTCGGTTAATAGGTTAGTCCAAAATAATATAAAATATCACATATATGCCAATTAAGCATCCAAAATAGATAATATAATAGCATGGAACAATAAAAAATTGTAGATACGTTGGAGATGTATCAAGCATACCCAAGCTTAATTCCTGCTCATCCTCGAGTAGGTAAATGATAAAAACAGAATTTTTGATGTAGAATGCTACCTAACATATTTATCCATGTAATTTTCTTTATTGTGGGATGAATGTTCAGATACGAAAGATTCAAAACAAAAGTTTAATATTGACATAAAAATAATAATACTTCAAGCATACTAACAAAGCAATCATGTCTTCTCAAAATAACATGGCCAAAGAAAGCTATCCCTACAAAATCATATAGTCTGGCTCTGCTCTATCTTCATCACACAAAACATTTAAATCATGCACAACCCCAATGACAAGCCAAGCAATTGTTTCATACTTTTGATGTTCTCAAACTTTTTCAATCTTCACGCAATGCATGAGCGTGAGCCATGGATATAGCACTAAGGTGGAATAGAATATGGTGGTTGTGGAGAAGACAAAAAGGGAGAGGATAGTCTCACATCAACTAGGCGTATCAATGGGCTATGGAGATGCCCATCAATAGATGTCAATGTGAGTGAGTAGGGATTGCCATGCAACGGATGCACTAGAGCTATAAGTGTATGAAAGCTCAAAAAGAAACTAAGAGGGTGTGCATCCAACTTGCTTGCCCACGAGGACCTAGGGAATTTTGAGGAAGCCCATCATTGGAATATACAAGCCAAGTTCTATAATGAAAATTCCCACTAGTGTATGAAAGTGAGAAAATAGAAGACTCTCTATCATTAAGATCAAGGTGCTACTTTGAAGCACAAGTGTGGAAAAAGGATAGCAACATTGCCCCTTCTCTCTTTTTCTCTCATTTTTTTATTTGGGCCTTTTTTGTGGCCTCTTTTTTCGTCTGGTGTCTCATCCCGACTTGTGGGGGAATCATAGTCTCCATCGTCCTTTCGTCACATGGGACTATGCTCTAATAATGAAGATCATCAAACTTTATTTACTTACAACTCAAGAATTACAACTCAATACTTAAAACAAAAAATATGAATCTATGTGAATGCCTCCGGCGGTGTACCGGGATGTGCAATGATTCAAGAGTGACATGTATGAAAAAATTATAAACGGTGGCTTTGCCACAAATACGATGTCAACTACATGATCATGCAAAGCAATATGACAATGATGGAGCATGTCGTAATAAACGGAACGGTGGAAAGTTGCATGGCCATATATCTTGGAAGGGCTATTGAAATGCCATAATAGGTAGGTATAGTGGCTGTTTTGAGGAACGTATATGGTGGGTGTATGGTACCGGCGAAAGTTGCTCGGTTCAAGATAGGCTAGCAATGGTGGAAGGGTGAGAGTGCGTATAATCCATGGACTCAACATTAGTCATAAAGAACTCACATACTTATTGCAAAAATCTATTAGTTATCGAAACAAAGTACTACACACATGCTCCTAGGGGGATAGATTGGTAGGAAAAGACCATCGCTCGCCCCCCACCGCCACTCATAAGGAAGGCAATCAATAAATAAATCATGCTCCAACTTCATCACAAAACAGTTCACCATATGTGCATGCTACATGAATCACAAACTTTAACACAAGTATCTCTCAAATTCAGAAATACTCTACTAACATTACTCTAATATCACCATCTTCATATCTCAAAACAATCATAAAGAATCAAACTTCTCATAGTATTCAATGCACTTTATATGAATGTTTTTATTATATCCATCTTGGATGCCCATCATATTAGGACTAGTTTTATAACCAAAGCAAATTACCATGCTGTTCTAAAAGACTATCAAAATAATATAAGTGAAGCATGAGAGTTCAACAATTTCTATAAAATAAAACCACCACTCTGCTCTAAAAAGATATAAGTGAAGTACTAGAGCAATATTGCCTAGCTCAAAAGATATAAGTGAAGCACATAGGGTATTCTAATAAATCACGATTCATGCATGTCTCTCCAAAAAGGTGTGCACAGCAAGGATGATCGTGGGAAAGTAAAAAGCAAAGACTCAAATCAAACAAGACGCTCCAAGCAAAACACATATCATGTGGTGAATAAAAATATAGCCTCAAGTAAAGTTACGGATAGACGAAGACGAAAGAGGGGATGCCTTCCGGAGCATACCCTAGCTTAGGCTTTTGGTTGTCCTTGAATTTTACCTTGGGGTGCCTTGGGAATCCCCAAGATTAGGCTCTTGCCACTCCTTATTCCATAGTTCATCAAATCCTCACACAAAACATGAAAACTTCACAACACAAAACTCGACAGAAAATCTCATGAGCTCCGTTAGTGTAAGAAAATAAATCACCACTTTAAGGTACTGTTGCAAACTCATTCTTTATTTATATTGGTGTAATATATACTGTATTTGAACTTATACATGGTTCATACCCCCTATACTACCCATAGATTCATCAAAATAAGCAAACAACACGCGAAAAACAGAATCTGTCAAAAACAGAACAGTCTGTAGTAATCTGTAACTCTCGAATACTTATGTAACTATAAAAATTCTACCAAATTAGGAAAACCTGAGAAATTTGTGTACCAACACGTAGCAAAACGAATCAGGTCAAAAGCACATTTATGTGAATTGCCAAAACTAATTTACTAAGCGCAAAAGTTTCTGATTTTCAGCAGGATCAACACAACTATCACTGTAAGCTATCCTAAAGGTTTAACTTGGCACAAATACTAATTAAAACATAAAACCACATCTAACCATATGCTAGATGAATTATCTATTACTAAACATAATAAAAAAATCAAAGAACCAAAATAAAATTGGGTTGCCTCCCAACAAGCGTTATCGTTTAACGCCCTTAGCTAGGCATAAAAACGTGAATAGATCTAGGTATTTCCATCTTTGGTGTGCAATCCATAAGTGGCTCTCATAATTGATTCATATAGAAATTTAATTTTATTCCTAGGAAAGTGTTGCATGCCTTTCCTTAACGGAAATTGGAATCTAGTTTTTCCTTCTTTTATATCAATAATTTCACCAATCGTTCTAAGGAAAGGTCTACCAAGAACAATAGGACATGTAGGATTGCAATATATATCAAGAACAATGAAATCTATGGGCACATAATTCCTATTTGAAACAATAAGAACATCATTTATTCTTCCCATAGGTTTCTTAATTGTGGAATTCACAAGATGCAAATATAAAGAACAATCATCAAATTCACGGAAACCTAGCACATCACACAAAGTTTTTGGAATCATGGAAACACTAGCACCCAAATCACACAAAGCATATCATTCGTAATCTTTGATCTTAATCTTAATAGTAGGTTCCCACTCATCATAAAGTTTTCTAGGGATAGAAACTTCTAATTCAAGCTTTTCTTCAAAAGATTGCATCATAGCATCAACGATATGTTTAGTAAAAGCTTTCTTTTGATTATAAGCATGAGGAGAATTCAACACGGATTACAACAAGGAAATACAATATATTAAAGAACAATTATCATAATTAAATTCCTTGAAATCCAAAAGAGTGGGTTCATTGCTACTTAAAGTCTTGACCTCTCCAATCCCACTTTTATTAATTTTTGCATCTAGATCTAAAAACTCTGAATCATTGGGACGCCTTTTAACTAAAGTTGACTCATCTCCAGTCCCATCTTAATCAAGATTCATATTAGAAAACAAAGATTTAATAGGATTCACATCAATCACTTTTAGATCTTCATCATTATTATCATGAAAACTAGAAGAACACGCTTTTACAAACCAATTTTTTAGCACGCATCTTACAGGTTCTTTCTTTGCACTCATCAATGGAAATTCTCATGGCCTTGAGAGAATCATTGGTATCATGCTTAGGTGGGATAGATCTAAGTTTCAAAGAATCAACATCAAGAGAAATTCTATCCACGTTCCTAGCGAATTCATCTATCTTAAGAATTTTTTCTTCAATCAAAGCATTGAAATTCTTTTGCGAACTCATAAATTCTTTAACACTATTCTCAAAATCAAAGGGCATATTATTAAAATTTCCATAAGAATTGTTGTAGAATTTCCATAACTATTAGAGGAATTACTAGGAAACGGCCTAGGATTAAAATTGCCTCTATACGCATTGTTACCAAAATTGTTCCTACCAAAAAAACTCACATCCATAGATTCATCATTATTATCAATGAAAGTGGACAAAGGCATGTCATTAGGATTAGAAGAAACACTTTTATTAGCAAATAATTTCATAATTTCATCCATCTTTACACTCAAAGCATTAATTTCTTCTATCGCATGAACTTTTTTTACTAGTGCATCTTTTAGTGTGCCATTGAGAATAATTAACCGTAATATTATCTAGGATCTTAGTAGCCTGTCCTAAAGTGATTTCAATAAAAGTGCCTCCCGCGGCCGAATCTAAACGGTTTCTAGAAGAAAAATTCATTCCGGCATAATTTTTTTGTATAATCATCCACAAATTCAAACCATGTGTAGGGCAATTACATATCATCAATTTCATCCTCTCCCAAGGTTGTGAAACATGCTCATGATCAAGTTGCTTAAAATTCATAATATCATTCCTAAGGGAGATGATCTTAGCGGGAGGTAAATACTTAGAGATGAAAGCATCTTTACACTTATTCCACGAATCAATACTATTTTTAGGCAAAGATGAAAACCAAGTTTTAGCACGACCTCTAAATGAAAACAGAAATAGCTTCAATTTAACAATATCATTATCCACATCTTTATTCTTTTGCATATCGTATAAATCAACGAAATTGTTTAGATGGGATGCGGCATCTTCACTAGGAAGGCCAGAAAATGATCTTCCTTAACCAGATTTAACAAAGCGGCATTAATTTCACAAGATTCAACATTAGTAGTAGGAGCAATCGGAGTGCTAATAAAATCATTCTTGTTGGTATTGGAAAAGTCACACAATTTGGTATTATCTTTAGCCATCATGACAAAGCAAGCAATCCAACACAAACGCACACAAGAAGCAAGCAAAAAAGACGAACAAAGAGGGGCGAATAAAGGGCAAAGGTTTTCGAAAATCGTTTTAGAAGTGGGGGCAAGGAAAACGAGAGGCAAATGGCGAATAATGTAATGCAAGGAAGAAGAGTTTATGATGGGTACTTGGTATGGCTTGACTTGACGTAGATCTCCCCGGCAACGGTGCCAAAAATCCTTCTTGCTACCTCTTTAGCTTGCGTTGGTTTTCCCTTGAAGAGGAAAGGGTGATGCAACAAAGTAGCATAAGTATTTCCCTCAGTTTTGAGAACCAAGGTATCAATCCAGTAGGAGACAACGCACAAGTCACTGAATACCTGCACAAACAATCCACAACTTGCACCCAACGCGATAAAGGGGTTGTCAATCCCTTCACAGTCACTTGCAAAAGTGAGATCTAATAGAGATAGATAAACGGTAAAGTAAATATTTTTTGTATTTTTCGTTTATAGATCGGAAAGTAAAAGATGTAAACGGGATTCAATATAATGGAAAAGAGACCTGGGGGCCATAGGTTACACTAGTGGCTTCTCTCAAGATAGCAAATATTACGATGGGTGAACAAATTACTGCCGAGCAATTGATAGAAAAGCGCATAGTTATGATGATATCTAAGGCAATGATCATGAATATAGGCATCACATCCGTGTCAAGTAGACCGAAATGATCCTGCACCTACTACTATTACTCCACACATCGACCGCTATCCAGCATGCATCTAGAGTATTAAGTTCATAAAGAATGGAGTAACACATTAAGTAAGATGACATGATGTAGAGGAATTAACTCAAGCAATATGATGAAAACCCCATATTTTTATCCTCGATGGCAACAATACAATACGTGCCTTGCTTCCCCTACTGTCACTGGGAAAGGACACTGCAAGATTGAACCCAAAGCTAAGCACTTCTACCATTGCAAGAAAGACCAATCTAGTAGGCCAAACTAAACCGATAATTCAAAGAGACTTGCAAAGATATCAAATCATGCATATAAGAATTCAGAGAAGAACCAAATAATATTCATTGATAATTTGATCATAAATCCACAATTCATCGGATCTCGGCAAACACACCGCAAACAAATATTACATCGAATAGATCCCCAAGAACATCAAGGAGAACATGGTATTGAGAATCAAAGAGAGAGAAGAAGCCATCAAGCTACTAGCTATGGACCCGAAGGTATATGGTAATCTAGTGACGCATCATTGAAGAGGCAATGGTGTTGATGAAGAAGCCGGCCATGATCGAATCCCCCTCCGACAGGACGCTAGAAAAGGCCCCTAGATGGGATCTCACGGGTACAGAAGGTTGCGGCGGTGGAAAAGTGGTTTCGTGGCTCCCTTGGATGTTTTCAGGGTATAAGAGTATATATAGGTGAATGAACTAGGTCAGGGGAGCTACAAGGGGCCCACGAGGTAGGGGGCGCGCCCTACCCCTGGGTGCGCCCTCCTGCCTCGTGGCCGCCTAGTTGCGTCTCCGACTTCATCTCCAAGTATTCTGGTTTCCGTTTGTTCCAAGAAAGATCATCACAAAAGTTTCATTTCATTTGGACTCTATTTGGTATTCCTTTTCTGTGAAGCTCTAAAATAGGCAAAAAAACAGAAACTGGCACTGGGATGTCGGTTAATAGGTTAGTCCCAACAATAATATGAAATAGCATATAAATGCCTATTAAACATCCAAAACAAATAATATAATAGCATGGAACAATAAAAAATTATAGATACATTGGAGACGTGTTAGTCAGCACTGCCCTCACGTCCGATCATGTCGCGCGACATCAATGTCGGCCGCTGGATACTCTCGGCCGGCATGAATGCGGCATGGCAAGCGGCGTAGACGTTTGATGGAAAGCACAAGAGAGGTGGGTGGGGGTTTCTGGTGGGCCAGGTTAGTCAAACTCCGTCATGGTAGCAGTGCACACGCTCGTAAAGTCCGCTAGTTTATCTCTGGTTTGCGGGAAGAAGTGTGCTTGGACCGGTCGATCGACCATTGCAGCCCATGTTGGATGTCAAAGCATGTACGGACAATGTGATCTGGATAGTTGCAGGCAGTTTAAGGGTCTGCGTTGGAGATGCCTCGATGGTGTTGCGTCATCTTCAGCTTCTTGTGCGCTCGTGGAGGATAACGGGGATAAAAGTTTCTCTAAGAGTTGCTTAAAGAGCATTGATACGTTTCCAACGTATCTATAATTTTTTATTGTTCCATGCTATTATATTATCCATCTGGGATGTTTTATATGCATTTATATGCTATTTTATATGATTTTTGGGACTAACCTATTAACCTAGAGCCTAGTGCCAGTTTCTGTTTTTTTCCTTGTTTTCGAGTTTTACAGGAAAGGAATACCAAACGGAGTCCAATTTACCTGCCAATTTTTGTGGATTTTTTATGGACCAAAAGAAGCCCCTGAAGTAAAAGAGTTGGGTCGGAAGAGTCCCAAGCCATCCATGAGGGTGGAGGGCACGCCCTACCCCCTGGGGGCGCCCCCTGCCTCGTGGACGACTCGAAGACCTCCCTGACATGAGACCGATGCCAAAAATTCCTATAAATACAGAAACACCCAAAGAGAAACCTAGATCGGGAGTTCCGCCGCCGCAAGCCTCTGTAGCCACCAAAAACCAATCAGGACCCTGTTCCGGCACCCTGTCGGAGGGGGGAACCATCACCGGTGGCCATCTTCATCATCCCGGTGATCTCCATGATGAGGAGGGAGTAGTTCACCCTCGGGGCTGAGGGTATGTATAAGTAGCTATGTGTTTGATCTCTCTCTCTCTCCCTCTCTCTCTCTCTCTCTCTCTCTCGTGTTCTTGATATGGCACGATCTTGATGTATCACGAGCTATGCTATTATACCTGGATGTTATGATGTTTCTCCCCCTCTACCTATTGTAATGGATTGAGTTTTCCCTTTGAAGTTATCTTATCAGATTGAGTCTTTAAGGATTTGAGAACACTTTATGTATGTCTTGTGTGGGATACCCGTGGTGACAATGGGGTATTTTATTGATTCACTTGATGTATGTTTTGGTGATCAACTTGCGGGTTCCGTGACCTTGGGAATCTATGCATAGGGGTTGGCACACGTTTTTGTCTTGACTCTCTGGTAGAAACTTTGGGGCACTCTATGAAGTTCTTTGTGTTGGTTGAATAGATGAATCTGAGATTGTGTGATGCATATCATATAATCATACCCACGAATACTTGAGGTGACACTGGAGTATATAGGTGACATTAGGGTTTTGGTTGATTTGTGTCTTAAGGTGTTATTTTACTATGAAATCTAGGGTTGTTTGTGACACTTATAGGAATAGCCCAATGGATTGATCGGAAAGAATAACTTTGAGGTGCTTTCGTACCCTACAATAATCTCTTTGTTTGTTCTCCGCTATTAGTGACTTTGGAGTGACTCTATGTTGCACGTTGATGGATAGTTATATGATCCAATTATGTTATTATTCTTGAGAGAACTTGCACTAGTGAAAGTATGAACCCTAGGCCTTGTTTCGAATCATTGCCATACCGTTTTCGCTCACTTTTGTTACTTTCTAGCTTGTTGTTTTTATATTTTCAGATTATAAAAACCTATATCTACCATCCATATTGCACTGGTATCACCATCTCTTCGCCGAACTAGTGCACCTATACAATTTACCCTTGTATTGGGTGTGTTGGGGGACACAAGAGACTCTTTGTTATTTGGTTGCAGGGTTGTTTGAGAGAGACCATCTTCATCCTACGCCTCCCACGGATTGATAAACCTTAGGTCATCCACTTGAGGGAAATTTGCTACTGTTCTACAAACCTCTGCACTTGGAGCCCAACAACGTCTACAAGAAGAAGGTTGCGTAGTAGACATCAAGCTCTTTTCTGGCGCCTTTGCCGGGGAGGTTAGTGCTTGAAGGTATATCTTATTAGATCTTGCAATCGAATCTTTTAGTTTCTTGTTTTAGCACTAGTTTAGTTTATAAAAGAAAAGTACAAAAAATGGAATTGAGGGTGCCTCGTATGCTTTATCTTTTGAATGTCTTTCGTGAAAATAAGGATTCCGATAATTGTGCCAAAGTGTTAGAAGAAGAATGCATTAAAATGTTTGGCACTAAATATTTGCATTATAAGCATGATTGCAATGTTGGTAGTATGAATTCCTTGAATATCCATGATGCTAATGATATGCAAAGCCACAATCTTGGGGATGCTATGTATGAAGATGATATTTTTTGGCCCCCAAGTTTTGATGAGAAAATTTATTATGATGAAATCAAGCCTCCTATCTATGATGACTGGGATAATTAATTTGGTGCCCCTAGTTGTGTCCCACTCGGCAGGTTTACCCCTATTTTCCGAAAACACTTGTTCCTGCCCAAACCACTTTTCCCCTCTTATGCTTTTGCCCTTTGACCGTTTGACCATCACTTTGAAAACTTCATAAAAAATTCATACTAACTCAGAAAAATTCAAATAAGATATCAAAATGTTTAGAAAAACATCACCTATATGTGCATGTCATTTGCATTCATGAAAAAAGTGTTGGCCAGTCCCCATCTTAGTTTTAGCTCACATGACCTTAGCATGAATAGTAAAATAAAAAAAATTCAAAAAATTCTAAAATAATTGGTCGCAAACTTTGACCAATGTTTTCAGTGCTTGCCAAGTTTCATAAGGGAATGACATTCGTGGAAGTCATGGGGAAAAAAAGAAATTTTGGAGCATTGATTTTTGTTTTTTTGCCACGACTTCCACGAATTTCATTTCCTTATGAAACTTATCAAGAACTCAAAACATTGGTCAAAGTTTGCCTCCAATTTTTTTTAGAATTTTTATAATGTTTTTAGATTTTACTATTCATGCTAAGGTCATATGAGCTAAAACTAAGATGGGGACTGTCCAACACTTTTTTCATGAATGCAGATGACATGCACATATAGGTGATGCTTTTCTGAACATTTTGATATCTTATTTGAATTTTTTTGAGTTAGTATGAATTTTTTATGAAGTTTTCAAAGTGATGGTCAAACGGTCAAAGGGCAAAAGCATAAGAGGAGCAAAGTGGTTTGGGCAGGAACAAGAGTTTTCAGAAACTAGGGGTAAACCTGCCGAGTGTGACCCAACTAGGGGCATAAAATCAATTATCCCATGATGATTATATTGATGAAAGTGTATTTGGAGAGGTCATGACTTTATTTAGTGATGAATCCACTATTTCGGAAGAGGTTCCAATTGATTATGAGAACAAAGTTGCTATCTATGATGATTATTGTGATGACATGTATGCTATAAAGAATAATAATAACCATGAAACTTGTCATTATGATTTTAATTTTCAATTGGACCATGCCTCACATGATAGTTACTTTGTTGAGTTTGCTCCCACTACTATTCATGAGAATAAATTTGCTTATGTGGAGAGTACAAAAATCTGTATGCTTGTAGATCATGAAAATAATGCTTTATGTGATGGTTATATTGTTGAATTCATTCATTATGCTACTGAAAATTATTATGAGGGAGGAACATATGCTTGTAAGAATTGCAATAATATCAAGTTTTCTCTCTATGTGTTGAAAATCTTGAAGTTTTACTTGTTTTGCCTTCCTATGCTAGTTGATTCTTGTTCCCATAAGTTGTTTGATCACAAAATCCCTATGCATATGAAGTGGGTTAGACTTAAATGTGCTAGTCATATGCTTCATGATGCTCTAGTTATGTTTCAATTCTTATCTTTTATGTGAGCATCATTGTCATCATCATGCCTAGCTAAAAAGGCATTAAAGAAAAGTGCTTGTTGGGAGACAACCCAATATTTAACCCTAATGTTTTTTGTGTTCACATGATTATTATACTGTATTATCATGTTTTATAGCTTTTGTTTCAATAAAGTGCCAAGTAGAACCTTTGGGAAGACTTGGGTGAAAGTTAATGTGATCTTGCTGTAAAAAACAGAAACTTTTGCGCTCACGAGATTAGCTGTCAGTTTTTACAGAAGAGTGCTTTTAGGTTGATTCTTTTTGCAGAAGATTAATAGACAAATTCCTCACTTCCACCAATTTAGTTTAGAATTTTTGGAGTTACATAAGTATTCTATAGTTACAGATTACTATAGACTGTTCTGTTTTTGACAGATTCTGTTTTCTATGTGTTGTTTGCTTACTTTGATGAATCTATGAGTAGTATCGGTGGGTATGAACCATAGATAAGCTGGACTGCAGTAGATATTACACCAATATGAATTTATAATGAGTTCACAACTGTACAAAACGTGGTGATTTATTTTCTTATACTAACGGAGCTCATGAGATTTTTTGTTGAGTTTTGTGTTGTGAAGTTTTCAAGTTTTGGGTAAAGATTCAATGGACTATGGAATAAGGAGTGGGAAGAGCCTAATATTGGGGATGCCCAAGGCACCCCAAGGTAATATTGAAGGACAGCCAAGAGCCTAAACTGGGGGATGCCCCGGATGGCATCCCCTCTTTCGTCTTTGTTCATCGGTAACTTTAGTTGGAGCTATATTTTTATTCACCACATGATATGTGTTTTGCTTGGATCGTCATTTTGTTTTATTTTGTTTTTCTTTCTGTTTGAATAATATCCCAAGATCTGAAAATCTTAAATGTTAGAGAGTCTTCACCTAGTTACATAATTATTCGAGTACTCATTGATCTTCACTTATATCTTTCGGAGTAGTTTGTTGTTTGCTGTAGTGCTTCACTTATATATCTTTTTAGAGCAAGGTGGTGGTTTTATCTTAAAGAAATAGATGAACTATCATGCTTCACTTATATTATTTTGAGTGTCTTTATAACAACATGGTAATTTTCTTGGGTTATAAATTTAGTCCTAATATGATAGGCATCCAAGAGGGATATAATAAAAACTTTCATATAAAGTGCATTGAATACTATGAGAAGTTTGATTCTTTATGATTGTTTTGAGATATGAGGATGGTGATATTAGAGTCATGCTAGTGAGTAATTGTGAATTTGAGAAATACTTGTGTTAAAGTTTGTGATTCCTGTAGCATGCATGTATGGTGAACCGTTATGTGATGAAGTCGGAGCATGATTTATTTATTGATTGTATTCCTTATGTGTGGCGGTCGGGGGCGAGCGATGGTCTTTTCCTACCAATCTATCCCCCCAGGAGCATGTGCATAGTACTTTTTTCAATAACTAATAGATTTGTGCAATAAGTATGTGAGTTCTTTATGACTAATGTTGAGTCCATGGATTGTACGCACTCTCACCCTTCCACCATTGCTAGCCTCTCTTGTGTCACGCAATTTTTGCCAATACCATACACCCACCATATACCTTCCTCAAAATAGCCACCATACCTACCTTTTATGGCATTTCCATAGCCATTCGCAGATATATTGCCATGCAACTTTCCACCGTTTCGTTCATTATGACACGCTCCATCATTGTCATATTGCTTGCATGATCATGTAGTTGACATTGTATTTGAGGCAAAGCCACCGTTCATAATTTTTTCATACATTTCACTCTTGAGTCACTGCACATCTCGGTACACCGCCGGAGGCATTCATATAGAGTCATATTTTGTTCTAAATATCGAGTTGTAATTCTTGAGTTGTAAGTAAATAAAAGTGTGATGATCATCATTATTAGAGCATTGTCCCAGTGAGGAAAGGATGATGGAGACTATTATTCCCCCACAAGTCGAGACGAGACTTCGGACAAAAAATAAAAAATAAAAAAAGAGGCCAAAAAAGAGAAGGCCCAAAACAAAAAAGTAAACAAAAAATGAGAGAAAAAGAGAGAAGGGGCAATGCTACTATCCTTTTACCACACTTGTGCTTCGAAGTAGCACCATGATCTTCATGATAGAGAGTCTCCTATGTTGTCACTTTCATATACTAGTGGGAATATTCATTATAGAACTTGGCTTGTATATTCCAATGATGGGCTTCCTCAAAGTGCCCCAGGTCTTCGTGAGCAAGCGAGTTGTATGCACACCCACTTAGTTTCTTTTTGAGCTTTCATAAACTTATAGCTCTAGTGCATCAGTTGTATGGCAATCCCTACTCAGTCACAATGATATCTATTAATGGGCATCTCCATAGCCCGTTGATACGACTAGTTGATGTGAGACTATCTTCTTCTTTTTGTCTTCTCCACAACCACCATATTCTATTCCACCAATAGTGCTATATCCATGGCTCATGCTCATGTATTGCTTGAAGATTGGAAAAGTTTGAGAACATCAAAAGTATGAAACAATTGCTTGGCTTGTTATCGGGGTTGTGCATGATTTACATTTTTTTCTGTGATGAAGATAGAGCATAGCGAGACTACATGATTTTGTAGGGATAACTTTCTTTGGCCATGTTATTTTGAGAAGACATGATTGGTTTATTAGTATGCTTGAAGTATTCTTGTTTTTATGTCAATATTAAACTTTTGCTTTGAATCTTATGGATCTGAATATTCTTGCCATAACAAAGAAGATTACATTTATAAATATGTTAGGTAGCATTCCACATCAAAAATTCTGTTTTTATCATTTACCTACTCGAGGACGAGCATGAATTAAGCTCGGGGATGATTGATACGTCTCCTATGTATCTACTCCCTCCGTTCCTAAATATAAGTCTTTTTAGAAATTTCGAATGGACTACAACATACAGATGTATATAGACATATTTTAGAGTGGAGATTCACTCATTTTTCTCTGTATGTAGTCACTTGTTGGAATCTCTAGAAAGACTTATATTTAGGAACAGAGGGAGTATAATTTTTGATTGTTCCATGCTATTATATTATCCATCTTGGATGTTTTATATGCATTTATATGCTTTTTTGGGACTAACCTATTAACCTAGAGCCTAGTGCCAGTTTCTTTTTTTCCTTGTTTTTGAGTTTTACAGAAAAGGAATACCAAATGGAGTCCAATTGACCTGCCAATTTTATTTGGATTTTTTATGGACCAAAAGAAGCCCCCGAAGTAAAAGAGTTGGGCCAGAAGAGTCCCGAGCCATCCACGAGGGTGTAGGGCATGCCCTACCCCCTGGGGGCGCCCCTGCCTCGTGGATGACTCGGAGACCTCCCTGACGTGAGACCGACGCCAAAAATTCATAAAAATACAGAAACCCCCGAAAATAAACCTAGATCAGGAGTTCCGCCTCCACAAGCCTCTGTAGCCACCAAAAACCAATTGGGACCCTATTCCGGCACCCTGTCGGAGGGGGGAACCATCACCAGTGGCCATCTTCATCATCGCGGCGATCTCCATGACAAGGAGGGAGTAGTTCACCCTCCGGGCTGAGGGTATGTACCAGTAGCTATGTGTTTGATCTCTCTCTCTCTATCTCGTGTTCTTGATATGGCACGATCTTGATGTATCGCGAGCTTTTCTAGTGTAGTTGGATCTTATGATTTTTCTCCCCCTCCACCTCTTGTAATGGATTGAGTTTTCCCTTTGAAGTTATCTTACTGGATTGAGTCTTTAGGAATTTGAGAACACTTTATCACTAGTGCAGAACCGGGCTATAGCTCCGGTTCGTAAGGCCCTTTAGTGCCGGTTCTGTAACCGACACTAAAGGGTGGGGACTAAAGGCCCCCCCCTTTAGTACCGGTTCTGCATGAACCGCCGCTAAAGGGCCACCACGTGGCACATGCCAGCGCCGGGGGCAGGGAGCCCTTTAGTACCGGTTGGTAACACCAACCGGTACTAAAAGTTTTGGGGGTTTTATTATTTATTTTTCCTTTATTTTTGTGTTTTCCATTTAATTCTTTTTCGTTTGCTGGTATTTTACGATACTACATATTGTACACGTTATGCATATATATAAATAGAATTTCTTGTAGAACCGATCATATATGTATATATGTACACACA